>NC_083102.1:79843925-80052925 GCF_949774975.1 Lagenorhynchus albirostris | reverse complement strand
GGACCTCCCAGATCACATGGTAGCTCAATTTTTAAGTTTACACGCACCACCATTCTCTTCTCACTACTGGCTGTTACCATTTTATCTCCCCCCAGCAGCTAGAGGGTACACAGTTCTCTAAAACCCTTTCAGCATTCATTCTTTGTAGACTATTCTTCTGATGATCATTCTGACGACTGTGAGGTGAACGTTTCTCTAGATTGGATTTGCAAGGCTTTTTTAATTGCTGATGTTGAGCATTTTTCCATTCCCTTTTTCTTTTTGATGGCAGGTGTCATTTACAGGCCTGCAATTATTTTGAATGTTAAGTTACCATTAGCGCTGTTGTGTCAAACGGCCAGAAGGCGGCAGCATTTCTCCTTACCAAATCTGGTTACTAGGGCAGCAGAGCCATAATGGAAGTTGTGTTGTAGCTTGTAAATTAGAACGGAAAGTGCCAGGAAAAGCCCATTAGGATTACGTCTCATTACTTCTTGTTCATTTTGTAATTTAATTTTTTATAACAGCAAATTTGATTACAATGTTTTGTTTCTTCTAGGTGTGTGCAAGTTGTGGTTCTTTTACACATATACATATGTCTCTTCTTCAGATCCTTTTCTCATGTAGGTTATGACACAATGTTTGGTAGTCTTCTCTTGGTATGCCATAGGTCTTGGGTAATTCTTTATTTCACAAGTGTTTGTATATCTCTGTTAACCCCAATATCGTAATGTATCGAATCCTCACAACTTTCCATTTGGTGAACCATAAGTTGCTTAAATGAATCTGTGATTGCCTTTCTGTGTGGACATATCTTCATTGGTATCAACTTTTAGGTAACACCTATAAGTGATACGATAGGATATGTCTTTCACTTTCTCACTTACTACAAGTTGCGTGATTACTTCTAGACTCATCTATGGTGCTGCAAGTGGCTTTGTTTCATTTTGGTGTATACACAGATATGTGTATTATATCTCTAAACATACAAAATGTTTGCATATAATGACCAAACAATGAAAGATATATGTAACAATGAAACAGATTCTGTACACCTAGAACAAACACAACAGTGTAATCAAATTTGCTCTGATAAAAATAAAAATTAAACTAATAATACCAACAGAAAATAAGGAGACATAAGTTTTGGGGGATTTGTCCTGGCACATTCCACTCTAATTTACAACCTACAAACAGGAGTTCCAGGAAGGCTCTGTTGCCCTAGTAACCAGCATTGGGAATAGAGAATTGTTGCCACCTTGTGGCCATTTCCTGCAACAGCAGCTTTAATCCGAGTGCTAATTGTCACATAATATTCACAATTACTACAGGGTTGTAAATGACAACTGCCCTCAAGTAATGCCCTGGTGTGGGGCTTCCCTGGTGGCGCAGTGGGGCTTCCCTGGTGGCGCAGTGGTTGAGAGTCTGCCTGCCGATGCAGGGGACACAGGTTCATGCCCCGGTCCGGGAGGATCCTACGTGCCACAGAGCAGCTGGGCCTGTGAGCCATGGCCGCTGAGCCTGCACATCCAGGGCAACAGAAGAGGCCACAGCAGTGGGAGGCCCGCGTACCACACACAAAAAAAGATTAGGGTTACCATACGTATACAAATACATATATCAAAAAGACCGACCATATACCAAGGGAGGTCTACTGAATGCTCTGTAATAATTTACATAGGGGCTTCCCTGGTGGTGCCATGGTTAACAATCTGCCTGACAATGCACGGGACACGGATTTGATCCCTGGTCCGGGTAGATCCCACATACTGCAGAGCAAGTACGATCGTGCACCACAGCTATCGAGCCTGCGCTCTAGAGCCCACGAGCCACTACTGAAGCCTGCACGCCAGAACCCGTGCTGTGCAACAAGAGAAGCCACTGTAGTGAGAAGCCCATGCACCACAATGAAGAGGAGCCCCCGCTCATCGCAACTAGGGAAAGCCCACATACAGCAACGAAGATCTAACTCAGCCAAAAATACATGAACAAATAATTAAATAATAATAATTTACATGGGAAAAGGATCTATACATGAATATATATATATAATGTTAATTGAACCCAATTGTGTAACCTAGAAAAAACAATATTCTAATCATTACCCCAATTTAAAAAATTAAAACCATGAACAACAATTAAGACAATCTTACTGGGGTTTTTCCCGGCAGATTCCTTTCTAATTTACAACCTAGGAACACGCCTTCCCGGAAGGCTCTGCTGCCCTAGTAACCAGATTTAGGAATGTAGAAATGCTGCCACCTTGTGGCCGTTTCCCACAGCAGCAGCTTTAAACACAGGGCTAACGGTCACTTAATATTCACAGTAATTGTAGTTAAACACAGGGCTAACGGTCACTTAATATTCACAGTAATTGTAGGGCTGTAAATGACACGTGTCCTCAAAAAATGTCCTGGGGTAGGTAATGGCAAAAAAAGTTAAAAACACAGAAAAATTTTCAGGAAAACAATTTGAAGAGGTAAGTTTTACTCACTCATTTAAAAAAATAGAAGAACATGGATAAAAGCTCAATATCAGGAATTATTAGTTGGATGCAAATCCAAACTACAGAAAGATTTCGCCACCCAGTATTCAAAATGCCATCAGTAAAGAGTCTACAAACAATGAATGCTGATGGGTTTGTGGAGAAATGCATACCCACTATGCTGTTGGTTGGATGTAAACTAGTAACAGCTAATCATGAGAACAGAATGGAGCTGCGTTTAAAAGCTAAAAATTGAGGTACCATATGATGCGGCCGATCCCCTAATGGGCCTATAACCTAAGACCAGAATCAGAAAGACACAGACAGGCAAACATGCACTGCAGCAATATTTACAATAGCCAAGACATGCAAGCCAACAAAATGTCCATGAACAGATAAATGGACAAAGATGAAGTGGTATATGTACCAAATGGAATATTGGCCCCGGAAAAAAATGAACAATGCCGTTTTCATGACTACAGATGAGCGTAGGAATAATCATACTATGAAGTAAGTCAAAAGGGAATGACAAATATCATACCATTTATAGATGTTATCCTAAGATTGCTACCAGTGAGCATATTTCCACAGAAAAAGACACTCACAGACTTATAAAACGAACCAATGGTTAACCAAAATGAAAGGTGGGAGGATGGATAAATTAGGATTATGGGGGTAACATACATATACTAATGTATGTTAAATGTATATAAACATATAACATATAAACTATAAGAATTATATAATCAGCAATACATATAAAATATATAATGACCAAACACCTACCAAATACCAAGGGAGGTCTACTCAACACTCTGTAATAACATATACTCAACACTCTGTAATAACATACATGGTAACAGGATCCAAAGATGAAAAGATATATATATATGAATAATTGACCAGATTCTGTACAGCCAGCCAATCACAACACTCTAATCAAATGACTCCGCTAAGGAATATAAATTAAATTTAAAAAACAAACCTAAGTAAGGAAACAAACTTCCGGGGGTTTCTCCGAGCACATTCCACTCTAATTTACAACGGAGGAACACGACATCCAGGAAGACTCTGTTGCCCTAGTAACGAGAGTTGAGAACGTAATAATGCTGCCGCCTTGTGGCTGTTTACCACAACAGCAGCGTTAAACACAGTGCTAATGGTCACTTAATATTCACAAGGACTGCAGGGCTGTAAATGACACCTGCCCTCAAAAAATATCATGGGGTCAGGGACGTACATTAATATTCAAAGCACGGCAAACTCTCGAGAAGACAATTTCAACAGGTAAATTTCCTCACAGTGTTTTTCTTTTTTTTTTTAAAGGGACATGAAAAAATGTTCAACATCAAGAATTATTAGAGACATGCAATTTTAAACTACAGAAAGGTATCACCTCACAGTAGTCTGAATGGCCATCAGAAAAAAAAATGTCTGCAAACCACAAATGCTGAATGGGTTTCTGAGAATGTGTACCCTCCTGTGCTGTTGCTGGGATGTAAACTGGTAACAGCCACTAATCAGAACAGAATGAAGGTGCCTTTAAAAGGTAACAGTTGAGCGACCATATGATCCTGCCGAACCTCTAATGGGCCTATAACCCGAGAAGACCAGAATTCAGAAAGACCCAGCACCCAAACGTGCACTGCAGTGATATTTAAAATAGCCAGACGTGGATGCAATCAAAATGTCCATCTACAGATGAATGGACAAAGAAGAAGTGGTACATGGACAGAATGGAATATTAGCTATGGAAAAGATGAAACAATGCCTTTTGCAGCACCACAGATGAGCCTAGAGATAATCATACTACATAAAGTAAGTCAGAAAGAGAAAGACAAATATCTGATGATATCATTTACTGGTGTGATCTGAAAATTGATACCCATGAACATATTTCCACAGAGGAAGACCTGTACAGACTTAGAAAAAGGTGAAAGGAATGTAAAAATTAGAAGGTTGGGGTTAACCTACATTTAATAATACATATAAAATATATAATCAGGAAGGACCTACTGGATGCCAAGGCAGGTCTACTCAATGCTCTGTGATGACCAAGATGGGAAAGAATCTAAACCTGATTAGATATAAGTATATGTAGGAATGATCCAGATTCTGTACACCTAGAATAAACAAAACATTGTAATCAAATTTACTCCAATAAGAAATAAAAATTAAATTAACAAGAAGTAATGTGACACAAGCTTTTGGGTATTTGTCCTGGCATTTTCCACTCTAATTTACAACCTAGGAACAGGAGTTCCACTGAGGCTCTGTTTGCCCTAGCTATCAAGTTGAGTATGAATAAATTTTGCTGCCTTGCTGCCCTTTCCTGCAACTGCAACTTTAAAACCAATGCTTATGGGTTCTTAATATTCACAAGGTCTGTAGGGCTGTAAATGACACCTGCGATCAGGAAATGTCCAGGGGTAGGTAAGCAAAAAGAAAAATGCAAAAGAAAGAGACTTTCAGGATCCTATTTCACTAGGTAAATTTTACTCACACTGTATAAAAGAACACTTGAAAAGATGCTCTAATTCATGTTTATTAGCAGCATGGAAATCAAAACTACAATGAGGGATCACTTAGCGTGAGTCAGAATAGCCATCATCAAAAAGTCTACAAACAATAAATGCTTGAGAGTTCGTAGAAAAAAGGGAACCCTCCTATGCTGATGTTGGGATCTAAGGTGGTAACAGCCACTATAGAAAACAGTATGGAGGTGCCTTTACAAGGTAAACTTAGAGCTGCCATACGATCCAGCAGTCCCACTCCCAGGCGTATATCGAGAGAAAAGCAGAATTGGAAAACCCACATGCGCCCATATGTGCACCGCAGCACAATTTACAATGTCTACGACATAGAAGCAACCAAAATATCCATCGGCAGGTGGATGGATAAAGAAGTCGTACATGTTCACAGTGAAATATTACTCAGAAATGAAAAAGAATGAAAGAATGCCATTTGCAGCATAATGGATGGACTAAGTGAAGTCAGAAAGAGAAAGTCAAATATCATATGATACCACTTATAGGTGAAATTTAAAAATTGATACCAATGAACTAATTTACAAGAGAAAAACAGGAACTTTCCTGGTGATCCAATGGTTAAGAATCTGAGCTTCCGCTGCAGGGGGTGTGGTTTCGATCCCTGCCTCGCAGTGCAGCCAAAGAAATAAAAGAGAAACGGACTCACAGACTTAGAAAACAAACTTATGGTTACCCACTGAGAAAGGTGGGGGGAAGGAATAAATCAGGAGGTTGGGAAAAAACATTTACACACTAATACATATAAAATAGGTAATCAACAAAGACCTACTGTATAACAAAGGGAAGTCTACTCAACACTCTCTAATAATCTAAATGGGAAAAGAATCTGAAGATGAATAGACATATGAATATACACAAGTGAACAAGATTCTGTATGCCTACCACAGACACACTATGTTAAATCAGCTTTACTCCAATTAAAAAGAAACATTCAATTTAAAAAAACCCAAGAATAACAAAACACAAGATTTTGGGTGTTTGTTCCGGCACAGTCCACACTCATTTACAATCCCGGTGCCCATCTTCCACAGTGGCTCTGGTTACCAAAGTAATCAGAGAGGGGCATGAAGGAAATCCAACTGCTTGTGCCCATTTCCACAATAGCAACTATAAAACATGTGCTCATGGGCACTTAATATTCACAAGGACTGCCAGGGTGTAAATGACACCTGCTCTTAACAAATGTCCTGTGGTAGTTATAGAAAAAAAAATTCAAAATAGACTTTCAAAAAGCCAATGTCAACTGTAACTTTTTCTCACAGTGTTTAAGAAAACACATGCAAAGATGCTCAACATCTCGAAATATAAGACACATGCAATCAAAACTACAGCAAGGTATCACCTAGCACAGTGAGAATGGCCATCATCAAAAGCCTATGAACCATAAATGCTGGAGAGGACATGGAGAAAAGGGAACCCTCCTATGCTGTTGGTGGGATGTAAGCTGCTAACGGTCACTATAAAGCACAGTAAGATGCCTTTAAAAAGTAAAAATACACTTACCATATCATCCAGGAGTCCTGCTTCTGGGAGTACATCTACAGAAAACCAGAATTCAAAAAGACAAATGTACGCAAACCCAAACATGCACTGCAGCACTATTTACAATATCCAAGACATGGAAGCAACCAAAATGTCTATCAACAAATGAATGGACAAAGAAAAAGTGGTACATGTACACAATCGATTATTACTCAGAAATGAAAAAGCATGATCATCTCTAGGTCCATCCCTGTTGCTGCAAATGGCATTATTTCATTCTAAGTGAAGTCAGATAGAAAGAGACAAATATCCTATGATATCACTTATAGGAGTCTAAAAAATGATACAAATGAACTAATTTATAAAACAGAAACCGATAGACTTCAGATACCCTTTAGGGAGAAAAGTTTTTAAAAATGTCACCCTGAAAAAAGCAATAAATAACATTGTAAAGGTATTACTTCTCCTCAAATTAACCTATACGAGGTATTAGCAAACTAAACCTGCAGATCACATCCAGCCTATCACCTTCTTTTGTAAATTAAACTTAATCAATGATCCACAAAAAAACCCACAATGAGACATCACGTCATCCCTCTCAACATGGCTGTTATTCCAAAGTCTACAAATATGAAATGTTGTTCCTGACATGGAGAGAAGGGAATCCTAGTACACTGTTGGTGAGATTGTAAATTGGTACAAGCACTATGAAAACAATACGGAGGTCCTGAAAAAAGCTAAAAGTAGAATTATCATATTAGCCAACAATTCCACTGCTTGGTATATGTCCAAAGAAAATGAAGACACCAATTTGACAAGATACATGCATCCCAATGTTCATAGCAGCATTATTTACAATTGCCAACATATGGAAGCAAACTAAATGTCCATCAACAGATGAGTGGATAAAGAAGATGTGGTATGTATACACAATAGACTATTACTCAGCCATTAAAAAGGATCAAATTCTGCCACTTGCAACAAAGTGGATAGGCCTACAATATTTATACCTACTTAAGTAAGTTAGAGAAAGGGGAATACCCTATGTTCTCACTTCTCTGTGGAATCTAAAAAATGCAAGAAAGGAATGTATAGAACAAAACAGAAATAGACTCACAGAGAACAAGTTAGTGGTTACTGGTGGGGTGGGAAAGACAGTAGTTTGTTTCTCTAAATCTAATACTCCTATGTATGAAATAAACAAGGATATATAGTACAACACAGGGAAATATAGCCACTATTTTGTAATAACTTTAAGTGGAGCATGCTCTATAAAAATATTAAATCCATATGTTGTAGCACTGAGACTCATGTAATATCATAAATCAACTATACTTCAATTTAAATAATCCCTAGGGTGACTGAATGGATTAAAGAAAGTTCAGTTACATACTGTGTACAGGAGATTCATGTTAAGTTTAAATCCATATATAGCATAAAATTGAATGATTGGAAAAAAGATACTCCATGAAAATGATACTTGCCTGACTAGTCTATTATCAGGCAGAAAAAAACCTGAAGTCAAACCTCTCAAAGGAAAGAAGGTTATCATTCATCAAGAAATTATCACAATTATAAATATGTATGTATCCAACATTGGAGCCTCTCAACATATAACAATTGATATCAAATGAACCTAACAGACATATACAGTACATTCCACTCGACAGCAGTAAAATTTCCATTTTTCTTAAGTACACAAAGAAGATTTCCTAGCGTAGATTATATGTTAAGCCACAAAACAAGTCTTCAAAATCCAAGAATACTGAAATCATATCAAGTATCATTTCCAACCACAATGGTATGAAACTGAAATTCAACATTAAAAAGAAAAATTGAAAATTCAAGAACACGTAGAAATTCAACAATAAGCTCCTGAATAGCCAATGCATATAGGAATAAATCAAAAGGGAAATTTTTTAAAAATCTTAAACAAAATTGAAAACACAAAGTACCTAAATTTATGGAATACAGGAAAAACAATGCAATTCAAAGAGTTTTGTTTACAGTGATAAATGCATATATTAAAAAAAATTCTTGAGAAGGGATCAAGATGATAGAGTAGGAAGATACTGAGCTGCCCTCCTGCCATGGACACACCCAAATTACAACAATGTACAGGGAAATTATCTCTGAGAATGACCTGAAGACTAGCAGGGAAGATTTCCACAACTAAAGATATAAGGAAGGAGAAACCACAAGGCAGGTAGGAGCACTAGAAACACAGTCTAATTGGAACCCACACCTCGAGCAAAGTGACCCACAGCTGGAAGATATCACAATTGCATAGGTTCTCCACACGAAGGGAAGGGTCTGAACCCTGCATCAGGCTGCTCAGCCCAGGGTTCCTGCACTGGAAGAAAAGAACACAGCAGGTGTGGCTTTGAAAACCTGCAGGGCTTACTTTCAGGAAAGCTGGAGGCTAAAGAAAACTGAGACTTTGCTCTCATAGGGCACACACAAATCTCACACGTTCTCAGTCCCTATGCAGAGCCAACAGTGTGAAAGACACCTGGGTCAGACCCACTTGCTAATCTCGGAGAGCTTCTTGGAGAGGCAGGAGGCAGCTGAGATTCCCGCTAGGAACTGAGACATTGGCAAGCAACATTTTAGCGTCTTCCCTGAAACTGATTAGAATCAGGGGCCTGCCCCATCAACCAACATGCCCATAGCACTCCTGCACCACAAGGCCTCACAACCAGACACACTGGGGGCCTACCCTGTCCACCTGTGCACCTGGAGCACCACACAGCCACCCATAACAGAGGGCTTCCTTGGCTACCAGCACACCCACAGCAATCACATACTGCACGGGCTCACAGCCATTTAGGCCAGGGTCCAACACCGCCTACCAGCTTGTCCACAGTAGTTGGTCCTGCTGTAAGAGAAAGGTGTGTGCAGCCCACACAGGGGACACCCCTGGAGCATGTATGTGGCTCTGCTGGCCAGAGGACAATATGCTACTGGGCCCTATAAGTCATCTCCTATATAAGGCCACTTCTCTGAGACCCGGGAATGTAACAACCTGAACCTAATGAATAGAAATGCACAGAGAATTAGGAAACATGAGGAAATAGAAGAATATGTTACAAATGAAGTAACAAGACACGACATCAGAAAAAGAACTGAATAAAACAGGGATAAGCATTCTACCCGATAAAAAAAGTGTTCACAGTAATGATTATAAAGATGCTCACCCAAGTCAGGAGAAGAATAGATGGACATAGTGAGTATTTCAACAAAGAGTAATAACATGTCATAAAGAACCAAACAGCTGAAAAATACAATAAATGAGATTAAAACACACACACACACACACACACACATACACATACACACATATGAGGGAAGCAAAGTTATATGATACAGAAGAACAGATCAGTGAAATGAAAAACCGAGTAGTGAAAATCATCCAAGCTTAATAGCATGAATAGAAAAAAGAATAGAAAAAAGAAGTAAGACTATAGGTAAAGGGACCTCTGAGACAACATCAAGAATATTCACATGAGCATTACAGGGGTCCCAGAAAGAGGAGAAGAGAGGAAGGGGCAGGGAGCTTATTAGAGGATACAGTAACTGATAACTTTCCTAACCTAGGGAAGGAAACATACATCCAGGTCCAGGAAACACAGAGTCCCAAACAAGATGAAGACAAACAGGTCCAAACCAAGACATATTATAAAGTGCCAAAAATTTAAGGTAAAGAGAGACCATAGAAGCAGTGAAATAAAAGCATCTAGTTATGTTCAAGGTATTCCCATAAGACAGCTGACTTTTCAGCAGAATTTGCAGACTAGGAAGGAATGACAGGATATATTCAATGGGCTAAAAGGAAAAAGCCTACGATAAGAATACTCTACTGGCAAAATTATGATTCAGAATTGAAGGAGAGGGCTTCCCTGGTGGCACAGTGGTTGAGAATCCGCCTGCCAATGCAGGGGACACGGGTTCGAGCCCTGGTCCAGGAAGATCCCACATGCCACAGAGCAACTATGCCTGTGCGCCACAACTGCTGAGCCTGTGGTCTAGAGCCCGTGAGCCAGAACTACTGAGCCCACGAGCCACAACTATTGAAGCCCGTGTACCTAGAGCCCGTGCTCTGTAACAAGAGAAGCCACCGCAATGAAGCCCGCACACCACAACAAAAAGTAGCCCCTGCTGGCCAAAACTAGAGAAAAGCCCGTGCGCAGCAACGAACACCCAATGCAGCCAAAAATAAATAAATAAGTAAATTTAAGGAAAAAAAAAAATTGAAGGAGAGATCAAGAGTTTCCCAGACTAGCAAAAGCTAAGAGTTCATCACTAATAAAACAGCCTTATAAGCAATGTTGAAGGAATTTACTTAGGCTTAAAAGAAGTCTCACTAATTATTGATAGTAACAAGAAAACAAACAAAAGTAAAAATCTCACTGCAAAAAGTATACATAGAGTAAGGGTAGTAGATCAAACACTTATTAATCTTCTGTAAAGAATAAAAACCTGTAGTAATATGTTTTTTTTAAAAAAGATAGGGCCCAAATAAATCAGAAATGATAGAGATGAAGTTACAACAGACACCAGAGAAATACAAAGTATCCTAAGAGATTACAACAAACAATTATACACCAACAAATGGGGCAACCTAGAAGAAATGGATAAATTCCTAAAAACATAAATCTTCCACGATTGAGTTAGCAATAAATAAAAAATCTAAACAGATCAATTACTAGAAATGAAATCAATCAATAATCAAAAAACTCCCAATAAATAAACGTCCAGGACCAGGTAGCTTTACTAATAAATTCTACCAAACATTTAAAGGACAGCTAACATCTATCCTTCTCAAACTATTCCAAACAATTGATGAAGGAATGCTTCCAAACTTATTTTCTGAGGCTAGCATCACCCATATATGAAAAACAGATAAACACACTATCAAAAAAGGTAAATTACAGACCAATATCCCTGATGAACATAGATGCAAAAACCCTCAACAAAATATTAGTAAACTGAATTCAACAATACACTAAAAGAACCATACTCCATGATCAAATGGATCATCTGAGTAATGCAGAATGATTCCGTCTATGCAGATCAGTTAAGTGACAATCCAGATTAGCAGAACAAAGGATAAAATCATATGATCAACTTCATACCTCCAGTAGAGGATTTGGCAAAATTCAACAAAATTCAGTATTTGAATTATGATAACTCTCAACAAGGTGGGTATAGAGGCAACATACCTTTTTATAATAAAGGACAGGGACTTCCCTGGCAGTCCAGTGGTTGGGAATTCGCGATTCCACTGCAGCAGGTGTGGGTTCAATCCCTGGTCAGGGAACTAGGGTCCCCCATGCTGTGCGGTGCAGCCTGAATGAATGAATGAATAAATAAATAAATATAAAGGGGATATAGGACAAAAGCAGACCTAATATCATACGTAATGGTGAAAAGCTGAAAGCATCTCCTCTAAGAAGAGGAACAAGACAAGGATGCCTACTCTCACCACTTTTATTCAACACAGGATGAATAGTTCCAGCCACAGCCAAAAGACAAAAATTAAAATAAAAAATAGGATCTAACTTGTAAAGGAAGTAGAACTGTCACTGTTTGCAGATGACATGATAATATTTAGAGAAAACCCTAAAGATCTCACCATCAAACTATCAGCATAAATAAACTCAGTAAATTTGAAGTATACACAATTTTTTTCTTCTTATTAAGTTTTTTGGAGTATAGTTGCTTTACACTGTTGTGTTACTTTCTACTATACAGCAAAGTGAAGCACCTATACATATACATATATCCCCTCTTTTCTGGGTTTCCTTCCCATTTAGGTCACCACAGAGCACTGAGTAGATTTCCCTGTGCTATACAGTAGGTTCTCATTGGTTAACTATTTTATACATAGTATCAATAGTGTATATCTGTCAATCCCAATCTTCCAATTTCTCCCATCCCTGTTTTCCCCCCTTTGTGTCCATACATTTGTTCTCTACATCTGTGTCTCTATTTGTTTTGCAAATTAGATCATCTATACCATTTTTCTAGATTCCATATATATGCATTAATATATATTTGTTTTTCTCTTTCTGACTTCCTTCACTCTGTATGACACTCTAGGTCCATCCACATCTCTACAAATAACCCAATTTCATTCCTTTCTGTAGTTGAGAGTAATATTCTGTTGTATATATATACCACATCTTCTTTATCCATTACTCCGTTGATGAACATTTAGGTTGCTTCCATGTCCTGGCTACTGTAAATAGTGTCACAGTGAATATTGGGGTGCATGTGTCCTTTTGAATTATGGTTTTCTCTGCGTGGGTATATGCCCAGTAGTGGGATTGCTGTATCATAACGTAGCTCTATTCTTAGTTTTTTAAGGAAGCTCCATACTGTTCTCCATAGTGGCTGTATCAATTTACATTCCCACCAACAGTGCAAGAGGGTTCCCTTTTCTCCACACCCTCTCCAGCATTTATTGTTTGTAGATTTTATGATGATGGCCGTTCTGACCGGTGTGAGGTGATACCTCATTATAGTTTTGATCTGCATTTCCCTAATAATTAATGGTGTTGAGCATCTTTTCATGTGCCTGTTGGCCATCTGTATGTCTTTTTTTGAGAAACGCCTATTTAGGTCTTCCACCCAGTTTTTGATTGGGTTGTTTGTCTTTTCTGATATTGAGCTACATGAGCTGTTTGTATATTTTGGAGATTAATCCTCTGTCAGTTACTTCATTTGCAAATATTTTCTCCCATTGTGAGTGTTGTGTTTTCGTCTTGTTTATGGTTTCCTTTGCTGTGTAAAAAAGCTTTTAAGTTTAATTAGGTCCCATTTGTTAATTTTTGTTTTTATTTTCATTGAAGTATACACAATTAATATACAGTTTTTCTCTGCTCTAATAACAAACTATCAGAGAAATTAAGAAAAAAATTTACAATTGTACCAAAAATAATAAAATACCTGGGAATAAATTTACCACAGAGGTGAAAGATTTTTATATTAAAAATTATAAGACATTGATGAAGGAAATTGAAGATGACACAAATAAGTGAAAAGATATCCCATGCTCTTGGATCAGAAGAATTAATCTTTTTAAAATAGGCTTATTACTCAAAGCAACCTGCAGATTTAAAGCAGTCCCTATCAAAATACCCATGACATTGTTCACAAACAGAACAAATAATCCCCAAATAAATATAGAACCACAAAATACCCACACTGCCAAAGCAATCCTGAGAAAAAAAGACCAAAGCTGGAGATAGCATGCCCCCTGAGTACAAAGCTACAATAATCACAAAAAAAGACACATAGATCAAGGGAATAGAACAGAGAGCTCAGAAAGGAACCCACACATTCATGGTGAAAATATCTACCACCAAGGATGCAAGAATATACAATGGAGAAAAGACAGTCTCTTCAATAAGTGGTGTTGTGAAAACTGGAGGGCTACATGTACAACAATGATTTTAGAACATTTCCTCAAACAGACACAAAATTCAAAATGGATTAAGGATGTAAAGGTAATACACCAAGCCATAAAACTTGTAGGAGAAAACATAGGCAGAACACTCTTTGACATAAATTGTAGCAATATTGTTTTGGGATCTGGCCTCTAAGGCAAAAGAAATAAAAGCAAAAATAAACAAATGGAAGCTAAATAAAACTTAAGAGCTTTTGCACAGCCATGAAAACCATCAACAAAATCAAAATTCAAAGTGCAAAGTGTAAGAAAATATTTGCAAATGGTCTGACAAAAGGTTAATATCCAAAATATATAAATGGTTCATACAACTCAATAACACATACATAAAAAATGAACAAACACAATCAATAATGGTCAGAAGACATAAACAGACATCTTTCCAAAGAAGATACAGATGGCTAAAAGGCAGATGAAAAAGTGCCCCACATCACTAATTATTAGAGAATTTCAATTCAAAACAACCACGAGATATCAAAGAGATATCAAAATAGCTCTCATCAAAATGTCTACAAATACCAAATTTTTGAGAGGATGTGGAGATAATTGAATCCTTGTATACTGTGGGTAGGACTGTAAATTGTTGCAGGCAATATGGAAAATAGGATGGAGCTTTCTCAAAAAACTAAAAATACAACTACCATATGATTCCTCAATAACACTCCTGGGTACCTATCTAGGAAAAAAATGAAAACACTAACTCAAAAAATATGTTAATCCCCAATGTGCATAGCAGCACTATTGACAATGGCCAAGATATGAAAGCAACCGAAATGCCCATGAACAGACAAATGGATAAATAAGATATGGTATATATGTACAGTGGAATATTACACAGCCATAAAAAGAATGAAATTCTGCCATTTGCAGCATCGTGGATGGACCTCAAGAATATTATGCTTAATGAAGTAAGTCAGAGAGAGACAAATACTCTGTGATATTATTTATATGTGGAATCTAACAATAATACAAATGAATGTATATGCAAAACAGAAACAGACTCACAGACCTATAAACAAACTAGTGGTTACCAGTGGGGACAGGTAAGTGGGAAGGGGCAAATTAGGCATATAGGATTAAGAGGTACAAACTACTATGTATAAAATAGATAAGCAACAAAGATATATTGTATAGGACAGGGAATTATTGCCATTCTCTTGTAAAAACATTTAATCAAGTGTAATTTGTAAAAACTCCCAGATCACCTGAAATTGTTATAATATTGTAAATAAACTATACTTTTAAAAAATAAACAAAACAAAAAACAATTGGGTAGAGGAACTGAATATACATTTTGCCAAAAAAAGAAAAAAAAACGATGGCTATAAGGCACATGGAAACATGCTCAACATCACTAATCATCAGGAGGGAAATGCAAATCAAAACCACAAAAAGAGATCACCTTAAATGTGTTAGAATGGCTATCATCAAAATGACAACAATTAATTAGTGTTGCTGAGGATGTGGAGAAAAGAGCACTCACCTGCACTGTTGCCAAGAATGTATATCAGTGCATCCACTATTGAAAACATTACGAAGGGTTCTGAAAACAAAAACATAAAACTACATATGAGTTACCAATTCCACTTTTGGCTATTTATCCAAAGAAAATAAAACAAAGCAAAAAACTAATTTAAAGAGATACATGCACCCGTGTTTATTGCAACATAACTTACAATAGCCAATATATGATAGAAACCTAAATGTTCAATGACAGACAAATGGATAAAAAAGTGTTTTTTATATATATATACACACACACATACATGTATACACATACATATGAATATACACACATATACATGTATCTATACATATGTAGATATATATTCAGATACATATATGTATATATGTGTATACAAATGTACATATACAGTTATATATTAGCCATAAAAAGATAAAATCTTGCCATTTTTGACAACATGGATGGACCTAGAGAGTATTATGCTCAGTGAAGTCAGTCACACAGAGAAAGACAAATAGCACATGATCTCACTCAGATGTGTAATCTAAAAACAAAACAAACACAACAAAACCAGTTTTACAGACACAGTGAACAAACTGGTGGTTGCAAAAGGGGAGGTGAGTGGGTCTTGGACAAGGCAGGTGAAGGGGTGTAAGAAGTACAAAATTTCAGTTATATGATAAAAATTGACAAGAATTTAATATACAGAATAAAGAATATGGTTCATGATATTGCAGTAACTGTGGATGGGGACAGATGGTTACTAGCCTCATCAGGTGATCGTTTTGTAATATACTTAAATCCTAAATCATTGTTGTACATATGAAACTAATGTAATATTATGTCAATTATTCTTCAATTAAAAAAAAGAAAGAAAGAAAAAGAGAGCATGCCCTGACAGAATTTCCCCTGAGCCATTTCTTGGGAGTGTGTTTGTAATGAACAGCCTTGAAGAATGAGCTAATGTCTCTCCCTCAGACACACAGGAACCTGCTAACCTCTCATTTTAAAAGCAGTGGAGTCCTCAAACTCAGGATTCCTCAGTGTAACACAACCGAGTGCATGCATAGCACTCAACTGGATCCCTCTCTGTCATCCCAGTGGGAACTGGGGTATAGGGAAGGAGAACCAATACAATATTATGCTCACGCTTGCTGTGCCATAGGTAATAAAACCTTTTGTCTCTGAAAAAAACCTCAAAGAACCTAACTTTACAATGAAAGGAACTAGGAAAAGAACAAACTAAGCCCAGTATTTGCAGAATGAAATAAATAATAAGGATTAGAGCAGTTATAAAAGTAATAAAAGAGCCTACTGTCTAGCACAGGGAACTCTACTCAATACTCTGTAGTGATCTATATGGGAAAAAATCTAAAAAAGAGTGGACATACATATAACTGATTCACTTTACAGAACACACATTGTACATCAACTATACTCCAAAAAAAATTAAAAATAAATAGAGACTACAAAAACAATACAAGGATAAATAATATTGGAGTTTCTTTTTGAAAAGATAAAATTGACAAACTGTTAGCAAGAATAAGAAAAAGAGAGACTGAATGAATGATGAATAAACACACACATGCATATAAAGGCATTGGAAATCAGTAAGAGGCGAGGATTTCATTTGGCACAGTGTTGAGCACAGGAGTAAAGAAGCAGAGCCATCACCTCACAAAAGACACTGAAATCCCATGGCACCGTTGGGTCAGCTGCAGGGACAGGGGTTTTGGATGGAGGGTATTTCTCTCAAAATCTCCCAGGGCACTCACCCTTCTCTATGCCACCCCACTACTCCATTCACTTTTCCTTTCTCAATTTCTGGAACCCCTGGGGCAGCACTTCTTAAGCTGGAGGCCCCAGGGACCACCTCTGCAGTCCAGATTTTTCATGGAGCTTTACAAAGTTTTGACTGGAAGCCAGGTGGCAAGGTCCCTGTGTGTGTGGCTGGACTGGGAGTAGAGGGGGTAACTGGAGCCTTAAGGCACAATGAATGATCAGAAAGAAAAATGAAGGAAACAATCTTATTTACCAACACATCAAAAGAAATAAATACCTAGGAACAAACCTACCTGAGGAGACAAAGGAACCATACTAGGAACACCATAAGATGCTGATTAAAGAAATTAAAAATGACACAAACAGATGGAATGATACACTATGTTCTTGGACTGGAAGCATCAATATTGTTAAAATGATAATATAACGCAAGACAATCCACAGATTAAATGCAATCCCTATCAAATGACCAATGGCATATTTCACACAACTAGAATAAAAAAATTTAAGTTTGTATGAAAACACAAAGACCCCTAGTAGCCACACTAACCTTAAGAAAGAAAAACGGAGCTGGAGGTATCTGACTTCAGGCCATACTACAAAGTTACAGTCCTGAAAACAACAGGGTACTGGCACAAAACAGAAATATAGATCAATGGAGCAGGAAAGAAAGCCCAGAAGTAAACCCAATCACCTATGGTCAATTAATCTATGACAACAGAGGCAAGAATATACAATGGAGAAAAGACAGCCTCTTCAGTAAGTGGTGCTGGGAAAACTGTACAGCTACATGTAAAAGAATGAAATTAGAACATTCTTTAACATCATACACAAAAATAATTTTAAAATGAATTAAAGACCTAAATGTAATAGTGGATACTATAAAACTCCTAGAGAAAAACATAGGCAGAAGACACTTTGACATAATTGCAGCAAAATCTTTTTGGATCCACCTCCTAGAGTAATGATGATACAAATAAAAATAAACCAATGGGACATCCATCCAAAATAAACAAATGGATTAAACTCTAAAATATACAAACAGCTCATGCAGCTCAATATAAAAAAACACAATGAAAAAAATGCAGAAGATCTAAATAGACATTTTTCCCAAGAAGACATACAGATGGCCAACAGGCACATGAAAAGATGCTCAAATTACTAATTATTAGAGAAGTGTAAATCAAAACTACAATGAAGGGAGAAAATACAAGAAACGTTTAACAAGGACCTAGAAGAACTAAAGAGCAAACAAACAATGATGAACAACACAATAAGTGAAATTAAAAATTCTCTAGAAGGGACCAATAACAGAATAACTGAGGCAGAAGAACGGATAAGTGACCTGGAAGGTAAAGTAGTGGAAATAACTACCACGGAGCAGAATAAAGAAAAAAGAATGAAGGACATTCTCAGAAACCTCTGGGACAACATTAAACGCACCAACATTCGAATTATAGGAGTCCCAGAAGAAGAGAAAAACAAAGGGAATGAGAAAATATTTGAAGAGATTATAGTTGAAAACTTCCCTAATGTGGGAAAGGAAATAGTCAATCAAGTCCAGGAAGCTCAGAGTCCCATACAGGATAAATCTAAGGAGAAACACACCAAAACGCAAATTAAACTATCAAACATTAACTAAAAAGAAAAATTATTAAAAGCAGCAAGGGAAAAACAACAAATAACATACAAGGGAATCCCCATAAGGTTAACAGCTGATCTGTCAGCAGCAACTCTGCAAGCCAGAATGGAGGGGCAGGACATATTTAAAGTGATGAAAGGGAAAAACCTACAACCAAGATTACTGTACCCAGCAAGGATCTCTTTCAGATTTGACGGAGAAATTAAAACCTTTACACACAAGCAAAAGCTAAGAGAATTCAGCACCACCAAACCAGCTTTACAACAAATACTAAAGGAACTTCTCTAGGCAGGAAACAAAAGAGAAGGAAAAGACCTACAGAAACAAACCCAAAACAATTAAGAAAATGGTAGGAACATACATATTGATAATTACCTTAAATGTAAATGGGCTAAAGCTCCAACCAAAAGACAGAGACTGGCTGAATGGCTACAAAAACAAGACCAGTATGTATGCTGCCTACAAGAGTCCCACTTCAGACCTAGGGACACATACAGACTGAAAGAGAGGGCATGGAAAAAGATATTCCATGCAAATGGAAATCAAAAGAAAGCTGGAGTAGTAATTCTCATATAAGACAGAATAGACTTTAAAATAAAGACTACTACAAGAGACAAAGAAGAACACTACATAAGGATCAAGGGACCAATCCTAGAAGATGTAACAACTGTAAACATTTATTCACCCAACATAGGAGCCCCTCAATACATAAGGCAAATGCTAACAGCCATAAAAGGGGAAATCGACAGTAACACAATAATAGTAGGGGACTTTAACACCCCACTTTCACCAATGGACAGATCAACCAAAATGAAAATAAATTAAAAAACACAAGCTTTAAATGATACACTAAACAAGACGGACTTAATTGATATTTATAGGACATTCCATCCAAAACAACACAATACACTTTCATCTCAAGTGCTCATGGAACATTGTCCAGGATAGATCATATCTTGGGTCACATATCAAGCCTTGGTAAATTTAAGAAAATTGAAATTGTATCAAGTATCTTTTCCGACCACAATGCTATGAGACTAGCTATCAATTGCAGGAAAAAATATGTAAAAAATACATACACATGGAGGCTAAACTATTCAAGAGATCACTGAAGAAATCAAAGAGGAAATCAAAAAATACCTAGAAGCAAAATAAAATGAAAACACGACAGCCCAAACCTATGGGATGCAGCAAAAGCAGTTCTGAGAAGGAAGTTTATAGCAATACAATCCTACCTCAAGAAACAAGTTAGGGCTTCCCTGGTGGTGCAGTGGTTGAGAGTCTGCCTGCCAATGCAGGGGACACGGGTTCGTGCCCCGGTCCGGGAGGATCCCACGTGCCGCTGAGTGGCTAGGCCTGTGAGCCATGGCCGCTGAGCCTGTGCGTGTGGAGCCTGTGCTCCACAATGGGAGAGGCCCGCATACCACAAAAAAAAAGAGAGAGAGAGAAACAAGCAAATAAACAACCTAAACTTACACCTAAAGCAATTAGAGAAAGAAGAAGAACAATAACAAAAACCCCCAAAGTTAGCAGAAAGAAAGAAACCGTAAAGATCAGATCAGAAATAAATAAAAAAGAGGGAAATGATAGCAAAGAGCAATAAAATTAAAAGCTGGTTCTTTGAGAAGATAAACAAAATTGATAAACCATTAGCCAGACTCATCAAGAAAAAAAGGGAGAAGACTCAAATCAATAGAATTAGAAATGAAAAGAAGTAACAACTGACAATGCAGAAATACAAAGGATCATGAGAGATTACTACAAGCAACTATACGCCAATATAATGGACGACCTGGAAGAAATGGAAAAATTCTTAGAAAAGCACAACCCTCTGAGACTGAACCAGGAAGAAATAGAAAATATAAACAGACCAATCACAAACACTGAAATTGAAACTGTGACTTAAAATCTTCTAACAAACAAAGGCCCAGGAACAGATGGCTTCACAGGCAAATTCTATGAAACATTTAGAGAAGAGGTAACACCCATCCTTCTCAAACTCTTCCAAAATATAGCAGAGGAGGAACACTCCCAAACTCATTCTATGAGGCCACCATCATCCTGATACCAAAACCAGACAAAGAAGTCACAAAAAAAGAAAACTACAAACCAGTATCACTGATAAACATAGATGCAAAATTCCTCAACAAAATACTAGCAAACAGAATCCAACAGCATATTAAAAGGATCATACACCATGACCAAGTGAGGTTTATCCCAGGAATGCAAGGATTCTTCAATATATGCAAATTAATCAATGTGATACACCATATAAACAAAGTAAAGGATAAAAACCATATTATAATCTCAATAGATGCAGAAAAACATTTTGACAAAATTCAACACCCCATTTATGATAAATACTCTCTAGAAAGTAGGCATAGAGGGAACTTACCTCAACATAATAAAGGCCATATACGACAAACCCACAGCCAACATCATTCTCAATGGTGAAACACTGAATCCATTTCCTCTAACATCAGCAACAAGACAAGGTTGTCCACTCTCACCACTATTATTCAACATAGTTTTGGAAGCTTTAGCCACAGCAGTCAGAGACGAAAAAGAAAGAAAAGGAATCCAAATCAGAAAAGAAGAAGTAAAATTGTCACTATCTGCAGATGACATGACACTATACATAGAGAATCCTAAAGATGCCACCAGAAAATTACTAGAGCTAATCAATGAATTTGGTAAAGTACCAGGATACTAAATTAATGCACAGAAATCTCTTACATTCCTTTACACTAATGATGAAAAATCTGAAATAGAAGTTAAGGAAACACTCCCATTTACCATTGCAACAAAAAGAATAAAATACCTAGGAATAAACCTACCTAAGGAGACAAAAGACCTGTAGTCAGAAAACTATAAGACACTGATGAAAGAAATTAAAGATGATACAAACATATGGAGAGATATACCATGTTGTTGGATTAGAAGAATCAACATTGTGAAAATGACTGTACTACCCAAAGCAATCTACAGATTCAGTGCAATCCCTGTCAAACTACCAATGGCATTTTCCACAGAACTAGAACAAAAAATTTCACAATTTGTGTGGAAACACAAAAGACCCCAAATAGCGAAAGCAATCTTGAGGAAGAAAAATGGAGCTGGAGGAATCAGGCTCCGTGTCTTCAGACTATACTACAAAGCTTTTGTAATCAATACAGTATGGTACTGGCACACAAACAGAAATATAGATCAATGGAACAGGATAGAAAGCCCAGAGATAAACCCACACACATATGGTCACCTTATGTTTGATAAAGGAGGCAAGAATATACAAAGGAGAAAAGACAGCCTCTTCAATAAGTGGTGCCGGGGAAAATGGACAGCTACATGTAAAAGAATGAAATTAGAACACTCCCTAACACTACTCACAAACATAAACACAAAATGGATTAAAGACCTAAACGTAAGGCCAGACACTATCAAACTCTCAGAGGAAAACATAGGCAGAACACTCTATGACATAAATCACAAGATCCTTTTTCACCCACCTCCAAGAGAAATGGAAATAAAACAAAAAATAAACAAATGGGACCTAATGAAACTTAAAAGCTTTTGCACAGCAAAGGAAACCATAAACAAGATGAAAAGACAACCCTCAGAATGGGAGAAAGTATTTTCAAATGAAGGAACTGACAAAGGATTAATTTCCAAAATATACAGGCAGCTCATGCAGCTCCACATCACAAAGACAAACAACCCAATCCAAAAATGGGCAGAAGACCTAAATATACATTTCCCTAAAGAAGATACACAGATTGCCAACCAACACATGAAAGGATGCTCAACATCATTAATCATTAGAGAAATGCAAAACTACAAAACTACAATGAGGTATCATCTCACACTGGTCAGAATGGCCATCATCAAAAAATCTACAAACAATAAATGATAGAAAGGGTGTGGAGAAAAAGGAACCCTTTTGCACTGTTGGTGGGAATGTAAATTGATATAGCCACTATGGAGAACAGTATGGAGGTTCCTTAAAAACTAAAAATAGAACCACTATATGACCCAGCAACACCACTACTGGGCATATACACTGAGAAAACCATAATTCCAAAAGAGTCATGTACCACAATGTTCATTGCAACACTATTTACCATAGCCAGGACATGGAAGCAACCTAAGTGTCCACTGACAGATGAATGGATAAAGAAGATGTTGCACATATATACAATGGGCTATTACTCAGCCATACAAAGAAACGAAACTGAGTTGTTTGTAGTGAGGTGGATGGACCTAGAGTCTGTCCTACAGAGTGAAGTAAGTTAGAAAGAGAAAAACAAATACCGTATGCTAACACATATATATGGAATCTAAAAAAAATAATAATAATTCTGATGAACCTAGGGGCAGGGCAGGAATAAAGACGCAGATGGAGAGAATGGGCTTGAGCACACAGGAAGGGGGAAGGCTAAGCTGAGATGAAGTGAGAGGGTAGCATTGACATATATACACTACCAAATGTTAAATAGGTAGCTAGTGGGAAGCAGCTTCATAGCACAGGGAGATCACCTTGGTGGTTTGTGACCACCTAGATGGGTGGGATATGGAGGGTGGGAGGGAGACGCAAGAGGGAGGGGATATGGGGATATGTATATAAGTATAGCTGATTCACCCTGTTATACAGCAGAAACTAAGACAACATTGTAAAGCAATTATAGTCCAATAAAGATGTTAAAAATATATTAATTAATAAAAAAAACACATGCACCCCAATGTTAACTGCAGCACTATTTACAATTGCCAAGGCATGGAAGCAACCTGAATGTCCATTGACAGATGAATGGACAGAGAGGATGTGGTATATATATACAATGGAACACTACTCAGACATAAAAAAGATGAAATAATGCCATTTGCAGCAACATGAATGGACCTAGAAATAATCATACTAAGTGAAGTAAGTCAGACAGAGAAAGACAAATACCGTATGATACCACTGGTATGTGGAACCTAAAAAAAAATGATACACATGAACTTATTTACAAAACAGAAGTCAACTCACAGATAAAGAAAACAAACTTATGGTTACCAAAGGTGAAAGATGGGGGGGGGAGGAATATAGTATATTAACTATACTTCAATAAAAAATATAAAAAATAAATTGCATTTAAAAAGTTATATGAGTGCAAGGATAGTTTGGAAAAGGAGTAATTTTTCACCGCAGAAGATTTTCTTTAACATTATACTTTAACTGGTGAACTCTGTTGTAATGCACGGTATGTTTCAGAATGTTATTGATAATTTGTTGATTAAATCTAAGGTTTTTTTTAAAGTATAATACACTCCATAACTGACTGTTTCACCAGGCTGTATTCAGTGATCAAGAATTCACTCATCTTTCATCAAAGTTTTATACCATTTGAACAGCATCCCCCGTATCCCCCACTGCAACTTCCTGACAATCAAGATTCTGACCTATAATTACAGCAAATGGACTTAACAGGCATTTACAGGACATTTCATCCAACAACTTGTTCTCATGGAACATACTCCAGGATAAGTCATATCATAAAACACAAATACATCTTAGCAAATTTAAGGAGATCAAAATCATATCAACTGTCTGGACACAATGATATAGAACTAGAAATCAACAAGAGTCTATCTGGAAAATCTACAAAAATGTGGAAACTAAACAGTACACTTCTGAAAAATCAGTGGGTCAAAAAAGAAATCAGAAGTGAATTAAAAGGACTTCCCTGGTGGTGCGGTGCTTAAGAATCCACCTGCCAATGCAGCAGACATGGGTTCGAGCCCTGGTCCAGGAAGATCCCACATGCCATGGAGCAGCTAAGCCCGTGCGCCACAACCCCTGAGCCTGTGCTCTAGAGCCCACGGGCCACAACTACTGAGCCTGTGTGCCACAACTACTAAAGTCCACACGCCTAGAGCCTGTACTCCACAACAAGGGAAGCCGCCGCAATAAGAAGCCAGCACACCACAATGAAGAGTAGTGCCTGCACACCACAGCCAAGAGTAGCCCCTGCTCGCTACAACTAGAGAAAGCCCCTGTGCAGCAACAAAGACCAAACACAGCCAAAAATAAATAAATTTTTAAAAAGTGAATTTAAAAAAAACTTCAAAACAAATGGAAATGGAAACACAACCTACCGAAACCTATGGGATGCTGCAAAAGCAGTCAGAGAGGAAAGTTTACAGCCATAAGTGCATATGGCAAGAAATTAGAAAGCACCTAAATAATCTAACTGTACATTTCAAGGAACTAGAAACAGAAGAAATGTACCCCAAAGTTAGCAGAGGGAGGGATGCAATAAAGACTAGAGTAGAAATAAATAAAATAGATAAAAGAAAATCAATAGAAGAAAATCAATAGAAAGGATCAACAAAATAAAGGCTGTATTTTCAAAACCATAAAATTCACAAACTTTCAGCTAGACTAGGAAAAAAGAGAGAAGACAAAATCAGAAATGAAGGAGGAGACAGTACCACTGATACGACAGAAATACAGGATCATAAGAGACTACTATGAACAAATATATGCCAACAAATTAGATATCCTAGAAGAAACTGGTAACTCCTAGAAACACGCTACCTACCAAGACTGAATCAGGAAGAAATAGAAAATCTAAACAGACCAATAACAAGGGATTGAATCAGTAATCAAAAAACTCCCAACACAGGGGCTTCCGTGGTGGCACAGTGGTTGAGAGTCCGCCTGCCAATGCAGGGGACACGGGTTCGTGCCCCGGTCCGGGAAGATCCCACATGCTGCGGAGCGGCTGGGCCCGTGAGCCATGGCCACTGAGCCTGTGCATCCGGAACCTGTGCTCCACAATGGGAGAGGCCACAACAGTGAGAGGCCCGCATACCGCAAAAAAGAAAAAAAAGAAAGAAAAGGAAAGAGAACTACAGGTCTATAAAACTGATTAACACAGATGTAAAAATTCTGAACAAAATATTAGCAAATCAACTTCAACAACACATTAAAAGGATAATACACTGTGACCAAGTGGGATTTATCGCTGGGATTTAAGAATGTTTCAACATACACAAGTGAATATGCGAGATACATCACATTAATAGAGTAAAAATAAAAAACACATGATTGTTTCAATACATGCAGAAAAAGCAATGGACAGAATGCTATTCTTTTATGATTAAAAACTCTGAAGAGATTGAGTATAGGGGGGTATGCACCTCAACATAATTAAGGCCATATGTAATAAGCCCATAGCTAACATCATACTCGTTGGTAAAAAGGTAAAAGCTATTTTTCTAAGATCAAGAACAAGACAGTGATGCCCACTTAATCACTCTTATTCAATATAGTACAGACAGTGTTAGCTGGAGCAATTAGGCAAGACAAAGAAAGGTATACAAATCAGAAAGAGAGAACTAAAATTATCATTATTTGAAGATGGTATGATTTTGTATGTAAAAAATCCCAAGGAATTCACCAAAAAGTTGTAACTAATCAAGAAAGTATGTAAAATTGCAGTATATAAAATCAGCATACATCATCAGTTGTATTTCTATACACAGATAGTAAAACATCTGAAAAAATAAAGAAAACAATCTAATTTACAATAGCATCAAAAATAATAAAATATCTAGAAATAAATTTGACAAAGTTGTTGAAAAGTCTCTACATTGAACACTGCAAGACACTGATAAAATAAACTGGAGTCACTAAAAAATGGAACGATATCCTATGTTTATAGATTGGAGGAATTTCTAAGATTAAAAGTCCTTAACACCATCTGTAGATTCTAACAATCTCTCTCAAAAATCCAATGACATTCTCCACAGAAATAAAAAATTCAATTTTAAACTTTCTATGGAACCAGAGAAAATCTGAATAGCCAGTACAGTCCTGAGAAAGAAGAACAACACCTGAGGCATCACAGTTCCTAATTTCAAACTATACTACAATCTATATTAATTAAAACAGTAAAGTGCTGGCATCAAAATAGACACCCAGACCAATGCAACAGAACAGAGAGCCCAGAATTAAACCCCTACATTTAAGGTTAACTAATTTTTGACAAGGTAGCCAAGAGCAACCATAGGGAAATAGTAGTGTTTTCAATAAATGGGGTTAGAATATCTGGATAAGCACAAGCAAAACAGAAATTTGAACCCCTATCTTAGGTCAGTCACAAGAATTAACTCAAGATGGATCAAAGACTTGAACCTAAGGACTGATACCATAAAAGTCTTAAAAGAAAGCATAAAAAACTCTTCCACATTGGTTCTGATGATTATTTTTTTTTAATATGACGCTAACAGCACAAACAACAAAAGCAGAAATCCGCACCAAGAAGAAATCAAACTTAAAATCTTCTAGGGACTTCCCTGGGGGTCCAGTGGTAAAGAATCTGCCTTACAATGCAGGTGACGTGGGTTTGAACTGTGGTCGGGGAACTGAGATCCCACATGCCACAGGGAAACTAATCCCGTGCGTCACAACTACTCAGCTTGCCCGCCTCAATTAGAGAGCCTGCATGCTGCAAACTATAGAGCCCACGCACCCTGGAGCCTGCGCACCACAACTAGAGAGAGAGAAGAAAAAAAAAAACCTACACACCACAGCTAGGGAGAAACCCGCACACAGCAACAAAGAGCCCGCATGCCGCAACCAAAACCCAATGCAGCCAAAAAATAAATAAATAAAATACATGAATGAATAATAAATAAAGCTAAAAAAAAAGCTACTGTACAACAATATAGACAATCAACAAAATGAAAAGTAAACCTACCAAATGGGAAAAAAATTCAAACCATAGACTGGATAAGGGGCATGTAATCAAAATACATTTAAAAAAAAACTCATAAAATGCCACAAGAAATCAAACAATCCAATGTATGAATGGGCAAAGGAAACATTTTTCTAAAAAGGACATATAGATGGCCAATAAGTATACAAAAATGTACTCAACATGACTAATCATCAGTACAGTGCCCATAAAAACCACAATGAGATATTATCTCACACCTGTTAGAATGGCTATCATCAAAAAGACGAGAAAATAAGTGTTGGTGATGATGTTGACAAAAGGGAACACTTGTGAACTGTTAGTGGGGATATAATTTTGCAGCAACTATGGAAAACAATATGAAGCTTGCTCAGAAATGTTAAAAATAGCCCTGTTACACAATCCAGCAATTCCACTTGTGGGTATTTATCCAAAAAAAAAAAAATAAAAGCACTAACTTGAAAAGAAATATGCACTCCCATATTTCTTGCAGCATTATCCACAATAACCAATATATGGAATCAACCTAAGTTCCTATCAAAAGATGAAGGGATAAGAAAGATATTATATCTATATACTTACCTATATTTACATACATACAGTGGATATTATTTAGCCATTAGAAAGAAAGAAATTCTACCATTTTTAACACTGATGTACCTTGGGTAATTATGCTGATATAAGTCATAAAGAAAAAGACAAATACTATGTGATATCCTTTATATATGGAAATAAAAAGAAGCCAAACTTATAAAAATAAAGAATACAATGTTGGTCACCAGGGGCTGGCATGTGGGGAATAGGAGAGATGTTGTTTAAGGATACAAACTTTTAACTAATAGTAAATAATTCCTAAAGATCTGATGCACACGATAGTCAATACAGACCATGGTATTGTATTATAATCATCAAACTTGCTAAGAGACTAGATCTTAATTTTTCTAACCACAATAAAGAAATAATAATTATGTGACATGACAGAGGTGATAGCTACTGCTACAGTGGCAAAGCATAACACTTAAATGTATCAAAGCACCATTAAATTCAAGTAATATTTTATGTTAAGTATAAGAAAAAAGAAATGCAATAAGCATAATCAATATACAAACAGATCAAGCAGAATAAATTTTCTGTAAGTTAGAAGACAGTAAGTTGAAAATATCCACTCAGAGGAGAACAGCGAAAAAAAGAGTGAAGAAGGATTTTGTGATCTATCGGATACCATCAAAAGAAACCTTCTGTGAATTATGGAGTCTTATAAGGAAAAGATAGAGAGAGAAGGCTTATTTAAAGAAATAGTTGCAGAGAACTTTTGTAATCAGGGGAGAGATTTGGATATCCAAGTTCATGAAGCTCACAGGGCACCAAAATAAAAAAAAAATTAAAGAAAAACATTCCCCAAAACACATTATAGTAAAACTGTCAACCATCAAAAGCAAAGAATCTGAAAAGCACCAAGTGGAGAGAAGCTTATAACTTACAGGAGAAACCTCATAAGGTTATCAGTTGATTTCTCAGCAGAAACCTCACAGGCTAGGAGAGAGTGGGATAATACATTCAAATTACCCAATGGAAAAAAAAAACTGCCAACAAAGAATATCCTCTCCATCATAATTGTCCTTCTTAAATAAAGAGATTAAAAACTTTCCCAAAAAAGCTGAGTTCATAATCACTATATCTGTCTTTAAAAAATTCTAAAAGAGTTCCTCAAGCTACAATAAAAGTAAACTAAATAGTACCATGAAAACATACGAGAATACGCAAGACTTGTAAACATAAGTATATAGTTAAGGTAAGAATACTTTTAATAATGTGATATGGTGGTGTGTTAACCGATTAACTTTAGTATAAAGGTTAAAGTATGTGATTATTAAAATAACTGCAGCTATAATAATTTTAACGTGTAAACAATATACAAAGAGGTAAGCTGTAACACCATATACAAAAATTCATGGAGGGGAGTAAAAGCAGAGTTTTGCATTTGTGTCATGGAATTATATTATCAACATAAAATACACTTATATCTGTAAGATGTTTTCTGTATGCCTCATGGAACCACAGAGCAAAAATCTTACAGTAGATTCAGAAAGCATAAAGAGATGGGAATCATAACATACCACTACAGAATATCACTAATTCACAAAGAAAGGCAGCAACAGAGGAAGAAACAAAAAAATCCAGAAAACAATAAGATGGCATCGGAAAGTCCTTAACTGTCAATAATTACTGTAAACATAAATGTATTAAATTCTTTAGTCCAAAGTCATAGAGTGGCTAGACAGATAAAAATACAAGATCAAACTATATGCTGGCTATCAGAGACTCACTTCAGAGTTAAAAACACAAATAAGCTCAAATTGAAGCTCTGGTACAAGATATTCCATACAGGTGGAAACCAAAAGAAAGCAGTGGTAGGTAGAGTTATACCAGACAAAATAGACTTTAAGCCTAAAGCTGCAACAAGGAAAAAAAAAATAAGGGCATTATATAATGATAATGTTTTCAATTTATCAAGACAAAAATCATAAATAAATATGCACCCAACAGTGGAGGATCTTAATATATTAAGCAAACACTAACAGATTTGAAGAGACAAATAGACAATACTAAAAAAAAAAAAAAGTGTAGGGATCTTTAATACCCAACTTTCAACAGTGAATGGGTCATCCAAAAAGAAAATCAATAAGGAAGTACTGAACCTGAGCTGTACATTAGACCAAATGGACTGAACAGACCAAAACAGAACAGTCCATCCAACAGCAGCAGAATACATATTCTTCTCAAGTGAACACTGAACATTCTCCAGGACAGATCATGTGATGGGTCACTAAACAAGTCTTCACAAATTTAAGAAGACTGACATCATACTAAGTATTTTTTCAACCATAACGGTAAGAAACCAGAAACGAACAGGAGAGACTCTGGAAAATTTACAAATATGTGGAAATTAAACAACATGATCCTAAATAATCAATGGGCCAAAGGAAAAAACTAAATAAAAAGACCACGGGCTTCCCTGGTGGCACAGTAGTTAAGAATCTGCCTGCCAATGCAAGGGACACGGGTTGGATCCCTGGCCCAGGAAGATCGCACATGCTGCAGAGCAACTAAGCCCGTGCGCCGAACTATTGAGCCTGTGCTCAAGAGCCCGCAAGCCACAACTAATGAGCCTACATGCCACAACTACTGAAGCCCGCATGCCTAGAGCCCGTGCTCTGCAACAAGAGAAGCCACTGCAATGAGAAGCCCACGCACCGCAACAAAGAGTAGCCCCCACTCACGGCAACCAGAGAAAACCCGTGTGCAGCAACGCCGACCCAACACAGCCAAAGATAAAAACAAATAAATTATTTTAAAAAATCAATAAAAAGACTGAATCATGAAGAAATGTAACAATCTAAACAGACCAAATTACTATTAAGGAGATTGAATCAGTTCTCAAAAACTTTCTAACAAAAAAATACCATGACTAGATGGCTTCACTGGTGAATTCTACGAAACTTTTAAAGAAGAATTAATATGAATCATTTTTAATTGGGTAAATCATATAAATCTATTTGTGGGTGATACACTTTGTATATTATAAATACACTAGGGGAGACATACCCACAGTGATATAAAATAAGTTAGAGCTACTGGTTCTTAATCTCTGATTTCTTTGAAAAATTATTTATCATTTGAGTTGAGCTTTGTTTCATAAATTAAACACAAATGAGCATACATTAATAATGAGATTTTTGTAAACTTTTTTGAAAATACAAAGAAGTGATAAAGAAGAGTATGTCTGTTACATTAGTATGGAGTATAATGGAAACTTACAAGAACAAGGCTTGACCAATTGCAACCTCCACTTGAAAAGCCAATATCTTTAATAAACAAAGATGACAATGTTCATTTTCCAAAGAAAACTACAAGCAAAAAAAAAGAAAGAAGAAGAAGAAATGGGGTTTTCCAGATTTACCTTAATGGTTTATGCACATTTTCTCAGTGAATCACACCAGACATTTACTAAAGATAAAATATATGAACTTCATAGTGGAGGAATCTTGCGGAAAGCACCTGAACCAGTGAACGGCAGGTGTAATGGGACAAATGATTATCAGGTGACTGAAGCTCACAAGACACATTATCACTACTGTGGTATTCCAGGTGAAAATACATAAGAAAAGCAAAATCTGAAACTATCGTGAAAAAAAGTCACTTTTATGCAAATTTCAGTCCACATATACCTCCCATGTTCCCTGACTGTTACACTGTATTTAAATAGTCTTTCTTATCAATATACAGAGCAAATCTCTCCTAATTACTTTTTCTCCCAGAACCTTATCTGGGCCACTAATGCCATCCCACTTAAAAGAGCATTTTCTTAATCCTGCTGTGATAAGCTGACATTTCTGTTGCATTCAGATGTACATTAATCATTCCACTTTCCCTTCTTCACTAATATCCAGCATCTGAAATTATGCCATAGGGCATTTCGGCTATTACTGCCTTCCCATGTTGATCTTTCACAAAGAGAATAATTTCAGTAGTTGAATGTCATTTGTTCATAGTGAGAATTCTCCATGCTCTGTAGGGAGCATGGATGCAGACAATGGGGAAAAGGCTCTGGATCACAGGGGAGAGGTACCCTAAAGAGTGGACTTTGACTATCATAAGAAGGAAAAAAATAAGTAGTTGAAAAGAACTTTGCAAGGCAGGACATCAGTAGAAAATTAAAGGTTTGTAGGTTCGCAATCCACGAAATTTCAGGAGGAAAAGCAGACACAGCCTCTGGCCCAGGACAGGACACTCCCCTGGGAAGCTGCCATTCCCTCATCTTCCTCCTGCTTTGGTCGTCTTCTCATGGACATTATGTTGAGGCACCACATCAGCATGTTGAGAATATTCTTTCAGCACCATCAGCACAGCTCCTTCACCTGTTCCCACTACAGCCACAGACAAATGGACCTCGAAATGCTGAAATGCCAACATTTTGAAAAAGAGAGATTCAGGAACGATGACCCCTGAATGGAGACCAAACTGTGAGCTTTTTCCTTCCTGTCTACACACACTCTCCCTTCACGCAGATGCCCAAAAACTCTGCTACAGCACAGAGTCAGTGGACTATGCTGCCCCGCCCCTTCCAGTCCCATGTAGAGCAGACACCGATGCCTCCCCAAAGGAAGAAGGACCAAAGACTGGAAGCAACTCTCACCAATTACCCGGCAGCCCTCGGGCTTAAACCTGGCCTCACCTTAGAATCACCTGGAATTAAAACAACATGGATGCTCCCACCCAGATCAATAGACAGACTCTGTGGGGAGGGCACAGATGATGTTATTTCTAAATACTCATCATGTAGTACTAGTGAGAAACTGCATGGGACCCACGTCGCAAACATTTCTTCTGCAGCTTCAAAGTGCATATAAATTTGAGGGAGATCAGGGCCCCACTTTAAGTTATGATCCTCCTCATGGGGCTCATGAAATGGCATCTTTAACAAGCTTTTTGTTGGAGCAGATGTTACTCCCTCAGACCCGTATTCAGCAGCACTGAGCTAGAGATATTAGGCATAGCACACCTGAGTCCACTGTGTAGCGTGAAGGTTTGGGATAAGAACTTCCAGAAGTGCAGGTTCCCTGGGCCTGATTCCTAGGGACTGAGCTCTTCCTGGAATGGGTGTGGCCTTGCTGTTGCCTAGGGTAGATGCTACTGTGTTGGTGGAAATCATGTGGTGGGTTTAGGGAGATGTGAGGCGTCACCCATAGAAATCTACTGAAAGGTACCCTTAGTCCTCAGGTCCTCTAGCCCCCTCTCCTCTCGGGGCCCACTTGACCCACAGGACTTCCTGGGGGCAGAGCATGACCACCTGTCCTTAGGTAAGCTGAGACTCCACACCCCAAAAGATGCAGGGCACAAAGTTGTTTACATCACAGATTTGTTTGAAAATAAACCAAAGGCAGTGATGGAGGGTGGGTTAACATTTTGGGTTGGGAGTGGACAGAAACCTTTGAAAATAATGACATGAATGCGTATCTGATGATTAACGAAAAAAGTCATGATCTATATTAAGTAATAAAGCACATTATAAATGAATCAACAGATCAGAATAATTTGCTTACTGTGTGTGTGTTATGAATTGTAGAGTCACAGTTTGTTCTCCTGACCCCCACTTTATACTTTCTAACATCTTTAAAGTGCATTAATTAAATAAAAATTAGAGAAAAGCATATCTGCTTTTTCAAATATTCTTTGAGAATACTGAATCATTTAAAAATTGTATTTTATTCTTTTTTTAAAATTAATTTTTTATACAATTTTAAGTTTACATTTCATTTAGTTATTATAAAATATTGACTATTTCCCTGTTTTGTAAAATACATCCCCACCCACAGCCAATATTTGTACCTCCCACTCCCCAACCCCTATATTGCTCCTCCATGAACCCCAGGGGTAACCACTAGTTTGTTCTATATATCTGTGAGTTTGTTTTGTTATATTTACTGATTTGTTGTACTTTTTAGATTCCACATATATGTGATATCACACGGTACTTGCCTTTCTCAGTCTGACTTATGTCACTTAGCATAATGCCCTCCAACTCCACCCGTGTTGCTGAAAATGGAAAAATTTTATGTTTTTTTATGGCTGAGTAGGATGGCATTGTGTGTATATATATCACGTCATCTTTATCCATTCATCTGTTGATGAACACTTAGCTTGCTTCCATATCTTGGCAGTTGTAAAAAATGCTGCTATCAACACTGAGGTGCATGTATCTTTTTGTGGTATGCGGGCCTCTCACTGTTGTGGCCTCTCCCGTTGCGGAGCACAGGCTCCAGATGCGCAGGCTCAGTGGCCATGGCTCACGGGCCCAGCTGCTCCGCGGCATGTGGGATCTTCCCAGACCTGGGCACGAACCCATGTCCCCTGCATCAGCAGGCAGACTTTCAACCACTGCGCCACCAGGGAAGCCCCTGCATGTATCTTTTTGAATTAGTGTTTTGGGACTGTTTTTGTTATCCACCCAGGAGTGGAATCGCTGAGTCATATGGTAGTTCTATTTTTAGTTTTGGAATCTTTTCATATATGCCAATAAGTGTTTCATGCTCCACTTACCAATGTAAATATTTAAATTTTAAGTGATTGTTTAAAAAGCCATTTAGGTTCATAGCAAAAGTGAAAACATGACAGAGATTTCCCATATGCTTCCTGCTCCCACACATGTATAGGCCCCTAATGCTCAACATCCCACAAAAGAGTGGTACATTTGTACCATCGATGGATCTACACTGATACATCATACTTGTTCAAAGACCATAGTTTACCTTATGGTTCATCCTTAGTGGTGTACATTCTGTGGGATTGGACAAATGCATAATGATAAGAATCCATCATTATATCAATAGTATTATACAGATTATTTTAATTATCCTGAGAATTCTCTAGACTTAAGCTATTCATTGTCCCATCTCTGCCACCCTGGGCTACCACTGACTTTTTAACTGTCTTATACATATGTCTTTAACATAATATCATATCTTTGGAATCATATATCTTGTACCATTTTCATACTTGTTTCTTTCACCTTGTAATATGCACTTAAGAATTCCAGCCACTATGGAAAAGAGTTTGGAGATTCCTTAAAAAACTAAAAGCTACCATATGATCCAGCAATTCCACTACTTGGTATAAATCTGAAAAAAACAAAAACACTAATCCGAAAGGATACTTACACCTCTATGTTGATAGCAGCACTATTTACAGTAGCCAAGACTCTGAAACAACACAAGTTACTATCAACAGACAATGGACCTTAGAAGATATGGTAGGGGCTTCCCTGGTGGCACAGTGGTTGAGAATCCACCTGCCAATGCAGGGGACGTGGGTTTGAGCCCTGGTCCGGGAAGATCCCACACGCCGTGGAGCAACTGGCCCCATGAGCCACAACTGCTGAACCTGCATGCCACGACTGCTGAGGCCCACGTGCCTAGAACCCCTGCTCCGCAACAAGAGAAGCCACCGCAACGAGAAGACTGCACACCACGACGAAGAGGGGCCCCCACTTGCCGTGACTAGGGAAAGCCATGCGCAGCAATGAAGACACAACGCAGCCAGAAATAAAATAAATATTTTTAAAAAGATGTGGTGTATGTACCTGTATAATGGAATATTACTCAGCCATAAAAAAGAATAAAATAATGCTATTTAAAGCAACATGGATGGACCTAGAGAACATTATGCTTAATGAAATAAGACAGAGGAAGACAAATGCTATATGATCACTTATAGGTGGAATCTAAAAAAATAATACATAAATTTATATACAAAACAGAAACACACTCACAGACACAGAAAACAAACTTACGGTTACCAGAGGGGAAAGGCAGGGGAAGACGAACAAATTACGGTATGGAATTAACATATACAAACTATTATACATAACATAGATAACCAGCAAGGATTTACTGTATAGCACAGAGAACTTTATTCAGTAGCTTGTAATAACCTATAATGGAATGGAATCTGCAAAAAAAAATCAGTATGCTGTACAACAGAAACTAACATTATTTTATATCATTTATACTTCAAACGAGAAAAAAAGAATTTCCCATATATTTTTATGGCTTGATAGCTTACTTTTTTAGTGCTGAATATTATTCCCTTCCCAGAATATACTAGAGCATATTTTTCCATTCATCTACTGAAGGACACCTTAGTTTCATTCACATTTTGGCAATATTGAATAAAGGTACTAAAAATATCCATATGCAGATTTTTTATGGACAAATGTTTTTAACTCCTTTCAGTATACATGCATGAGAACACTTTCTGGATTGTATAGTAAGAGTATGTTCAATGTTGTAGAAAGTGTCGATCTGTCTTCCAAAGTAGGTCTATTATTTTTCATTTCCACCAGCAATGAACGAGAGCTCCTATTGATCCACATCTTCTACAGCATTTGTTGCTGTCATTGTTCCACGTTTTGGCCAGTCTAAGAGTTACATAGTGGTATATCATTGTATTTTTAATTTGCATTTTAATGACAGCATGTAATCCGGATTATTCTTCCATATACTTACATGCAAAGTGTCTGTATTCTTTGGTGAGGTGGCTGTAAATTGTGTTGGTCCACTTTTTAACTGAGCTGCTTTTCTTATTTTTTTTTCGACCCAACCTGTATTTTATTTCTTTTCTTGCCTTACTGCATGAGCAAGGGACATCCTTGATTTTTAACTGAATTTAGTGGGAAAGTCTCATGTTTCTAACCACTAAGCACAATGTGCGGTGAAAGTTTTTGTAGATTTTTGTTATCAACTTGAGAAAGCTCGTATTTATTTCTATTTTATTGAGAGTTTTCATGAAGAATGAGTGTTGGATTTTTTAAAAAAGTCTTCTGCATCTATTGATATGATAATATAGTTTTCTTCTTTAGGTTGTTAATATGATGGCTGTAATTATTGGATTTTAGAATGTGGAACAGGCCTTGCATATCTGGAATAAATCCTTCTCATTCATGGTACACAATTCTGTCAAAACATTGTTGGGTTCGTTAATTCGTTAATATTTTTTTGAGGAGTTTTGCATCTAAGTTCCAGAAAGATATTGGTCAGTAGTTTCCTTTACTATTCATATTTTTGTATGAGTTCCCACGTTGTGTTTTTGGTGTCAGACTTTCATTTGAGGAAATTCTCAGTCATTTAAAAAATATCTTCTGTTTTCTATCTTTATTCTTCTCTTGCTATACCCATTATGTATATGTCATAGCATTTTTAGTTGTTCCACAATTATTGATTATTTGGTTCTGTTGGTTTCTTTCCAGCCCATTTTCTCTTTTCTTTTGAAATTTGAAGGTTTCTCTTGATAGGTGTTCAAGCTCAGAGATATTTATCCTCAGCCAGCTCTTTGGCTACTAAAATGACATACCAGAGACTTGGTAGTTTATAAACAACATATTTTATTCTCATAATGGCTGAGGTGCTTTCCCTAACTAAGGCCCTGATGCTGGTCCTAACTAGACGCTGGTGCTGTCCCTAAAGTAGGCCCTGATGCTGTCAATAACTAAGGTCCTGACACTATCCTTAGCTAATGTCCTGATGCTGGTCCTAACTAAGGCCATGACGCTGTCTCTAATTCCCTAAGTCTGTCTTTAACTAATGGCCTAACTTTTTCCCTAATTACTCTATGACATTGGCACTAACAAAGGCCCTGACATGTCCCTGAATAGATGCTGACAGTGTTGCTAACATAGGCCCTGATACTGTCGATAACTAAGACCCTGACGCTACCCCTAAGTACCTGACACTGTCCCTAAGGCCCTGACAATGTCCCTAACACCTGTACTGTCTCTTACTAGGGGTCTCAAGTTTTCTCTAACAGAGGCCCTGATGCTGTCCCTAACTAAGGCCCTGAATCTACCCCTAACTAATGTCCTAACAATGGCCCTACCTAACACTCTGAGGCTGGCCCTATTAATGTCCTGACAGTGTCCCTAACTGAGGCCCTGACACTCTTCCTAAAGACTTGATGCTGTGTCTACCTAAGGCACTAACGTTTTCTGTAACTAATTATCTGACTCTTTCCCTAGCTAACACCCTAACTTTGTCCCTAACACCCTGACACTAGTCCTAACTAAGGCCCTGACAATGTCCCTAAGTAACAGCCTGAACTGTGTCTAATCAAGTCCCTCAAGCTATCTCTAACTGAAGCCTTGACATTCTCCCTAACCAAGCCCCTGATGCCATCCCAAGCTAATGGCCTGAGCTATAACTTGTGAAGACCCAAACCCTGTCCCTAAGACCTTGACACTCTCCCTAACTTGGGCTCTGATGCTTTCCCTCATAGACCAGGCTGTCACTAAATAACACCCTGATCCTGCCCATTACTAAAGCCCTGAATATGTCCCTAAGAAAGTCTCTGAAGTGTCCCTAAGTAACGGCCTGAACTGTCTCTTACTAAAGCCCTCAAATTATTTCTGAGGTCCTGACAACACTGTCCCTAAGGCCCTGTTGCTGGGCCCTAACTAACGTCCTGATGCTGAACCTAATTGGGGCCCTGATGCTCTTCCTAAGGCCTTGATGCTGATTCTACCTGAGGCCCTAAAACTGCCTATAACTAATGACCTCTTTCCCTGACACCCTAATTTTGTCCCTCATTAATGCACTGACACTGGTCGACACAACAGCCCTGATGTTGACCCAGTCTAAGGTCTTGACGATGTCCCTCATAGCCTTAGATGCCCTCACTGTTGGCCTGACCCTGTCCCTAACCAAGGCCCTGACCCTCTTCCTAACTAAGGTTGTGATATCTCTACCTAAGACACTAACACTGTCTATAATAATGCCCCAACTCTTTCCCTAACACCGTGATGCTGTCCCTGATAGCCTCATATACCTCTCAATAATGCCCTGATTCCGTCTAACTAAGGCCCTGAATATGTCCCTAAGTAAGTCTCTGATGCACTCTCTACCGGAGGCACTGACACTGTCTATAATAATGGCCTGACTCTTTCCCTAACTAACACACTGATGCTGTCCCTGAGGCTCTGAAGATGTCCCTAAGTAACAGCCTGAACAGTGTCCAATTAAGGCCCGCAAATTATCTCTAACTGAAGCCTTGACATTCTCCCTAACGAAGCCCCTGATGCTGTCCCAAGCTAATGGTCTGAACTAGAACTTGCAAAGTCCTTAACCCTGTCCCTAGGACCCTGATACTCTCCCTAACTTAGGCCCTGATACTCTCAGAGCCTAAGTGGTCACTAAATAATGCCCTGATCCTGTCCATTACGAAGGTCCTAAATATGTCCCTAAAAGTCAGTGAGGTGTCCCTAACTACCTCTTACTAAGGCCCTCAAGTTTTCTCTGAGGTCCTGACACTAAGGCCCTGATGCTCTTCCTAACTAAGGCCTTGACGCTGTCTCTACCTGAGGCCCTGACACTGTCTACAGTAATGGCCTGCCTCTTTCCCTAACTAATACCCTGATGATGTCGCTAATAGCTGCAGACATCCCACAATAATACCCTGACACTCACCCTATCTACAGCTCTGATTCTGGCATTAGTTAAGTCTATGAGAATATACCTAAAGAACAGCCTGAACTATTTCTAACTAAGTCCCTGACGGTGACCCTAATAGACTGAGATATCCAACACTATCACCCTGATCCTGTCCATAACTAAGGCCCTGAATATGTCCCTAAGAAAGTCTCTTACAATGTCCCTAACTAACGGCCTGAACTCTCTTTACTAAGGCCCTAAGTTATCTCTGAGGCCCTGACGCTGTCCCTAACCATGGCCCTGAAGCTGTCCCTCATAGCATTTACTGTCACTAAATAACACCCCGATCCTGACCATTACTAAGGCCCTGAATGTGTCCCTAAGAAAGTCTCTGATGTGTCCCTAACTAATGGCCTGAACTGTCTTATATTAAGGCCCTCAAGTTTTCTCTGAGGTCCTGACACTATCCCTAACTAAGGCCTTGAGGCTGGCCCTAACTAATGTCCTGACGCTGTCCCTAACATCGATGAAGCTCCGATGCTCTTCTTAACTAAGGCCTTGTCAAAGTCTCTCCCTGTGGCCCTGCCACTGTCTGTAACTAATGACCTGACTCTTTATCTAACTAACATCCTAATTATATCCCTCACTAATGCCCTGAGAATGGTCTTAACTTTGGCCCTGATGCTGGCCCTAACTAATGACATGACACTGTGCTTACTAAGGCCTCACATCGGGGTTGTCCCAGGCTGATGGGCAGTTTTCTCTTGTCCGCATCTCTAGCCAGCTGCCTGCCATTGGCCACTCTAAGATTCTACGATGCAGTGGTCCCATGTGGGATGTGCCTGAATAAGCTGACCTGCGGGAGGAGGGTCATGGCCACTCTGCCCTCCAGGGGACTGCAGCTCAGGGTAGGAATCACTCAGCCAGTGTCTGGACACAGTTCTTTGTCCTTGTTTGTTGTAAAATCCTTGGAGTTACCGCTAACATTTTTTAAATGGATCTTCCCCTCGGCATATTTATAATATAAATTATTTGCCACATTAAAATTCAGGAATGACATTATTAGAATGAGCAGGAAGGCACAGGATGCCCCCCCACCCAAGGATCTATTACTTGGAGGATTTAAAATTCTAATGAAAACACTCATTCTCATCACCCTCTTAGGCATCAGCACAAGGCCGGAATCAGCTGCATTCTTTATTTATCCCTCTGATTTTTCCAGAACCTCTCCTTCAAGGAGAAATCTCTGGATTATGAGGGAACTGTGAGTGGTAACCACCAGGTAAATCTGATTCTGAAAAGCAAGAGGAAAAGAGACAGGGCAGGAGATGAGAATCGATGATAGGGAGAAGCAAGGGCGTCCATGTGCAATCTCAGGCTGAGTCTGGGTTAATCTCCAACGAAGCTAAGGACCACCAGAAGCTGGCCCCACTGGCCTTGTCACCTGGTGTGGGGATTGGGGACATCCAAACCACCATGCCCACTTTCAGAGAAATAAAGAAGGTGGGAGGGCGCCCCTGGGAGCCAGATTGAAAATGTTCATGTTGTGAAATAATAAGATGCCTTTTTCAGAAAAGTAAAGACTCTTCTCTTGGTTCTCAAAGACTTGCAAATACTCTTTGTCCTTCTGGAGGCATGCTGAGGCCTTCAGCCTTTGAGGGCAGTAATGGGAGGGAATATGGGCTCAAAACAATCTGGCATTCACTCCCTGAGGGTGCTGAGAATGACCAGTGTCCACCCCTTGGGTGCTGTGGGACCTGAAATCTCCTGATCACCTAGGACGGGAGGGGCCACACAGACACTCCACTGGACCACCGGGGACTTGGCTGGTGGGCTACAGTCCTTTATCAGATACATGGTTTGCAAACATCTTGTGCCATTTCGGATGGTGGATTATCTTGTTCCTTGCTCCTTTTATAAACAATGTTTTTTTTCATTTTGAGGAAGTCCAATTTCATCTATTTTATCTTTTGTTGCTTGTGCTTTTGGTAGCAGATCTAAGAAATCATACCCAAATCCAAGGTCATGAAGATTTACTCTCATGTTTTCTTCTATGAGTTTTATAATTTTGGTTCTTAGATCTAGGCCTTTGATCCATTTTGTGTTGATTTTGTTTATGGGATGGGGGGAAGGTAAGGGTCTAACTTTCTTCTTCTGTGTGTCAGTAGCCAGCTGTCCCAGCACCTGTGCTAACTGTTTGGGAGAAAATATTTGCAGATGATGTGACCAACAAGGGCCTAATTTCTAAAATATACAAACAGCTCATACAACTCAAAAAAAAAATCAAAAAGTGGGCAGAAGGTCTAAATAGACATTTCTCCAAAGAAGACATACAGATGGCCAATAGGCACATGAAAAGACGCTCCACGTTGCTAATTATTAAACAATGCAGATCAAAACTACAGTGAGGTATCCCCTCATAGTGGTCAGAATAGCCATCAATAAAAAGTCTACAAATAAACGCTGGAGGGTGTGTGGAGAAAAGGAAACCCTCCTATGCTGTTGGTCAGAACGTAAATTGGTGCAGCCACTATGAAAAACAGTATGGAGGTTCCTCAAAAAACTATAAATAGAGCTGCTGGGGCTTCCCTGTTGGTGCAGTGGTTAAGAATCCGCCTGCCAATGCAAAGGACACGGGTTCGAGCCCTGGCCCGGGAAGATCCCAAATGCTGTGGAGTAACTAAGCCCGTGAGCGACAACTACTAAGCCTGTGCTCTAGAGCCCATGAGCCACAACTACTGAAGCCCACGCGCCCAGAGCCCGTGATCCCAACAAGAGAAGCCACCGCAATGAGAAGCCTGTGTACCGCAATGAAGAGTAGCCCCCACTCGCCGTAACCAGAGAAAGCCCGCACACAGCAATGAAGACCCAACACAGCCAAAAATAAAAATAAATAATAAAATAAATAAATTTATAAAAATATAAATAAAATAAAAATAGAATTGCCATATGAACCAGCAATCCCACTCCTGGGCACATATCTATACAAAACTATAATTTGGAAAGATACATGTACCACTATGTTCATAGCACCACTATTCACAAGAGCCAAGACATGAAAGCAACCTGAATGTCCATCAACAGATGAATGGATAAAGAAGATATGATAAATATATACAATGGGATATTACTCAGCAATAAAACAGAGTGAAATAATGCCATTTGCATCTACATGGACGGACCTAGCAATTATACTAAGTAAAGTCAGACAGAGAACGACAAATACCATATGATATCACTTATATGTGAAATCTAAAATGAGACAAATGAATCTACAAAACAGAAACCGACTCACAGAAAACAGACTTGTGGCTGCCAAGGGGAAGACGGGGGAGGGATGGATTGCGAGTTTGGGATTAGCAGATGCAAACTATTATATATAGGATGGATAAAAAATAAAGTCTTACTGTACAGCACAGGAAGCTATTTTCAATACCCTGTAGTAAACCATATGTATATATGTAATAAACAGTATGTTTGTGTGTATATATATATATATATATATCTGAATCACTTGTACAGCAGAAATTAACACAACATTGTAAGTCAACTGTACTTCAATGAAATAAATTTTTAAAAAATTAGGTGGAGAGGGCTTCCCTGGTGGTGCAGTGGTTGAGAGTCCGCCTGTCGATGCAGGGGACACGGGTTCGTGCCCCGGGCCGGGAAAATCCCACATGCCGCAGAGCGGCTGAGCCTGTGAGCCATGGCCTCTGAGCCTGCGCGTCGGGAGCCTGTGCTCCGCAACGGGAGAGGCCACAATAGTGAGAGGCCCGCGTACCGCAAAAAAAAAAAAAAAAAAAAAAAAAAATCAGGTGGAGATTATACCATCAATTAGTTTGAAGGCACTTTTATAAAGTAGGCCTTGTTTTTCTTGTCCTTTCATCCTGGGACAAATGTATAACAGATAGAAACTAACCAGGATTACTCCAGTCTGAACTCATATCACACAGAACTTTAATTGTTGAAAAAAACATTAATACCGATTACACCATGGGGTGTCCTGATCCAATATCAAGTTTGTAAACCTTGTATCAAGCCTGCAGAATCCACTAAATTTGGAAATTCAAACTGAAATGAAGCCAACTATCCCATGACTTCTCCAAAACTAGTTATACGACAATCAATTGGAAACCATATGCAATCAAATGAATGTAGACAGAAACAACCATACCCTTCCTTTTTTTTTCCTTTGAGATGAAGACAGTATTTAAGGTGATGTCTTCGGCCATTTCAGGGTGTTACTCAATTTCCTGTGTATCTCCCATGCACACAGGAGGTATACATGTTAGTTAACTTGTTTGTGCAACTATACGAAGGCAGTCAATACCACAAAAGTGTATATGTAAAATGAATTAAATGGTAAATGTCATGTTTTGTATTTTTAATGACAATGAAAAAAAACGTGTATTGCTGATATTTCTCACAACATAAATGTATATTAAAAACATCCTTAGTGAAAAAAGCCATACAGAAAAGGCCACCCAGATCCCACGCACCTAGAGCCCATGCTCCACAACTAGAGAAGCCACTGCAATGAGAAGCCCACTCATGGCAACAAAAGTAGCCCCCGCTCGCCGCAACTAGAGAAAGCCTGCGTGCAGCAACGAAGACCTAACGCAGCCAAAAATAAGTAAATAAATAAATTTATCTTAAAAAAAGAAAGAAAATCTACATGACCTTGCGTCTGGTGATGCGTTTTTAACACACAACACCAAAAGTCTATCAACAAAAGAAAAATAATTGATAATGTGGACTTTATAAAATTAAAAATTTCTACTCTATGAAAGAACTTATTCAGAAAACCAAAAGACAGAGCACAAACTGGAATAAACTTTTTCCAAAACACATATCTGATAAAGGGTTTGTACCCAAATTATACCAAACAATGCCATTAAAATTTGATAAAGATTGAAACACACACCTGGCCAAAGAAGATAAACAGATACTAAATAAGCATACAGGAATATACTCAAGATGCTGGTGGAATGCATGTACAACCAACTTTGGAAGACAGTTTGGCAGTTTTTTCCAAGTCTAAATAGTCTCACCTTAGGATCCAAGAAGCGTACCTCTTGTATTTAGACAACTGCTTTGAAAACCTGTGTTCAAACAAAAACTAGCATCAAGTAATGCACAGCAGCTCTATTCATAATGGCTAAAAACTTAAAGATACCACGATGTGCTTCTGTAGATGAAATCATAAGCAAATTAGGGCACATATATGTCAAGGGGAGCCGAATACACCACCCCAAAATATGCTCATTAGACAAAAGGATTATTTTGGACTGATTAATTTAAAAAACAGCAGACCCAGGAGAATCTTTGAAAACCAAGTAGAAAATGCCCTTTTATGAGGTAAATTCACATTTATTGAGGATATCTCCATTTATTAGGGTATGTCCCTCTCTGCACCAGGAATTGAATGATGAATAAATATCAAGAAAAACTTGTCGGGACTTCCCTGGTCATCCAGTGGTTAAGACTCCACACTCCCAATACAGGGGGCCTGGGTTCGATCCCTGGTCAGGGAACTAGATCCCACATAACGCAACACCTGGCACAGCCAAATAAATAAATATTAAAAAAAAAAAAAGCTTGTCAATGAAATAGGTCTGGATGTAAATCTGCATAACAACCATACCCTTGTTTACTGTGCTTTGCCTAATAACCTTCCTTAAATGGCTTCCTTCATTCCCTAATATCTTTCTTCTGTTCTTAGCTGAAGGTAGCCTTTAAGGTAATGGCTTGGGCCAGACTAAGTTTTCCTGGGTATCTTTCAAGAATACAGGAGGTATGCATGGTATATATTAAACTTCTGATTGTTTTTCTCCAGTTCATCTCCCTTTCATTACAAGGGGGATCTCAATGAAGAACATAGAAGGATAGAGGGAAAATTATTTTTCCTCTCATATAAGTGCAATGCAATAGTATTCAGAGATATAAAGGGACGAATCATCAACCCGTGCAAAAAAAAAAAATAGATGAATCTAACACATTGCTAAGTGAAAGAATCCAGTCTGAAGTGCTACACACTGTATGACCTCATTTATATGACATTCTAGAAAAGGCAAAACAGACATGGTAAACAGTTTATGGTATATGTAGTTGAAAAGGTCCGTATGATACTTTAGTGAATACCTGTCACTGTGCATTTGTCTACACCCACAGATTTTTTACAACCCAACAAATAAATTATAATCTATTCAAATTATTTACTTAGGATATGGGAGTGTCAAAGACTGGCATACAGAATGTAACAAACAATCTAACTGATTTAGAAAGGCATGAAAAAACTCACTGTTGGTGGTGGGACAAAATGGGCTGACCTAAGTTAACTTTGGAAATGAGCAGACTCTGTAGGCCAAAGGCAAAATATGCTGTACGTACACAGTGGACTCTATAAGTTCTTTCCCATGGGGAGTAGTAGCTAACAGTACTGAAACTACTATATCAGTAATCGAATGGAACAAGTACTGAATTTAATGACAAATGGTGGAAGCCAGGTTTCTTGCCACTGGAGTGGGAAGTCACAGACAAACAAAGTGAGAAGGTTACAATATCCATGTCATAACAGATCAGGTTGGAGGCATCAGTATAAACTATCTTTAGGCTAATAGAGATACACATAGTTCCACATGGAAATCTTTATAATTATGTGTATATGCATAGGCTGGGATACATGCATATATTTCCATGCACTGTCAGCTGAGCATATTTAGCTCCCACATGTAAGTTTTTAACACCATTCTCTAATAAAAGGAACAAGGGCTCTTTGAAGAAAGGGCTGATGCTAGGACTGAGACAGTAAATATATGAAGCAGGATAATCTTAAAATATCAGAGTAAAGAAGTACCAAAAATTTTAAAAACCCACAAAAGAAAAATTATGTAAAATGAAAACAGGAGCAAACAGAAAATGCTCTCAACAGCCAAAGCAAGAATGAACTAAGCAGTCTAATAATGTAGTGCTGGACTGTAACCAAAAGTTTACAATAATTATTCATGTGTCCAAACTGGTAAAAATAAGTTAGTTTTTGATGAGTGATGTTAAATAGAAATCTCCTAGGCAGAAAGCTTCTAAACAATTCATATAGACTAAGCAACTCTAGCTGTCCATCAAGGATGTGAAGCTAACCCCTCTCTCCTCAAGTGTGGCTTCTGCATTATGACTTCCTCCTAATAAGACACACAGGATGGACATGGGAAAAAATTAATTGCACTGTGGGAAAACTTCACAAACACTACCTCAGCCTGGTGACCAAAGTTAATAATGTAAGTGAGCAGTTCCCTTAAGAGCCTGTTCTCTTGATATACAGTGAAGAGGAAGCACTTTACCTCTGTGATCTGCTTTTTCAAAGCCAAGTCTAATTACAACAAAAACACCAAGCAAATTCCAGTGCAGGCAGCTTACACAATACCTGACCAGTCCTCCTCCACACTGTCAAGGTCATGGAAACAAGGAGAGTCTGAGCAACTGTCAAAGCCCAGAAGAGACTAAACAGACATGATTACCCCATGTCCTTTGAGACCCTGGAACAAGGAAAGGTATAACAAAAGAAACATGAATAGAGACTTAAGTTAATAATAAAGTATCAATATTTGTTCATTATTTGTGATGATTCTGTAGAAAATTAGACTGGAAAAATTAAAAGTCAAATAAGAGAAACCTATTGTAACAAACTGGAAATCTAGAGGAAACAGGCGATTTCTTTGTAAAAACACATTACCAAAATGAACCCTAAATTAAGGAAAATACAAGAAGACTAATTAACCACTGAGGAACCTCTTCCCCTATTGGTTATCCTATCACTGTTCCAGGGTTTTCCTCTCCCAGGACAGGGAAAGAGCTGTTTGGCAGCACCCCTAGTATATGACCCCAGCCAGTGTCTTCATCTCCCCCAGCCACACCTACCCAGTGAGGACACCTGAGGATGGATCAGGGATTATTCATTTGGATGTGTCAACTAGGACTTTTTTTATTCCCAGGAACTGGACACACTTACTGAAGTAAAATAAATTAGTATTTATTATAAGGGTAGAAATAAATTAATACTTGCAAGTGGCAAGTTTAAGAATGTGTTTGGACCTGGCAGGTCCAGTGTCTCACACTCTCTGTGTGACCTTGTTTCTCACCAAACCTTTGTCCTGCTCAGTGCCTTTGGGGGACCCCATTCACAGGCACAGTCTCTCTCACTGCCCTTGGGCCAACAGCAACTCTAGGCTGACAACCACTCACCATCCTTTTTCCGATAAAAAGTTTCTCCTTTTCCTGGGTTCTAAGAAAAGTCATGGTTTTGAATACCTTTGGCCTGGCTTGGGTTTCATTCTCATCCTTGACCCATCACCAGAAGATGGAAAATGGGACCGGCTAGATGTGGGTTGTAAACCCATCTTCGAGCTGGGTGGAACATGGGCTCATTCTTCTGGAACTATTTGGACTGGAAGTAGGTGAGATGTAATTCCCAAAGGAAAACTGAGGCACTAGACTTGGGCATGAGAACAGATGCTGGCTGTGAGAAAGCAGCAGATTCTATGTCAATGACAGCTCACAGCATAGCACACAATCTGACACAAAAGGAAGAAAGGGGTTCACTTAGGGTCAGGGGCTGCAGCTACTCATCCAGTGCTTTTACTGTCTTCCCAAGACTGCAAGAAGTTCTTTGACTTGCTGAAAAGGCAGGATCATTGTTGTTGGTAAACTCAAGTCTCCTGCCTTGGGCATCAGGTCCTCACATCTCAGAGGCTGGCCCAGAACAGCCCATGTGCCCTCAGAAGACACACAGACCTCATTCCTGCCCCGGAGAGGTGGGAGCCCTTGAGTTATGCCATCCCCCTTGCCATATTAATTACCCATCCCTGAAAAACAATACTGCTCCTTTTCCAGTTTCTTCTGTCTCCTTTACTAAGGGAAGAAACCAAATGCTAGGGTGGTAAGGAAACTCTTGTGCAATGAAGTAATGGGAGGCTCAGAATTATTCCATGCCATGGAACCCATAATTGGCAGGCTTTCCAGAGGCCACATGGATGCACATGGCTCTCCAAGACAATGCAGTCTCAGTGTGAACCTAGCATTGGGAGGCCCAGTTACTCCCATAACTTTGACTCTTAATGAATATGAATGTCAAAATTTCTAACAACTAAAAGGACAAAGGATTGCAGGGCCATGGTCTGCTGTATGGTTGTTGTGTCAGGGACACACTCAAATATTTAGAGGGTTATTACCTCTCTTAGCAGGCTATGAGGCTATGAAGGCTGTGAAGGCTGTGAAGGGGAGGCCCTTATCTCAACCACATGGATGTTGGTAGTTGAAACTTCTCAAAGGAAAGGCTACATTGCCCACATGGCTATTCCATTGCTCACCACCATGGTCAGCTCACTAACTGTCCACAGGGTCTTGACAGGGCCCAGGCTGAACTGAGCTAGAGGACCACAGATGCCTCCCTGAATGGTCAGAGGTCAAGGACTGTCCTGCCTGAGACTTGATTGTCTATTGATACCCACTCAGATGGGACAAAGGATGCCTGCAGTCCCAGGAGGGCCCCACCAGCCCTCAGGTAGGCAGGGGGCTGGCACATTGCTACACCCAGTCCTGCATTAATCCACACATGTCCACTGAGTGCCCTCCTCTCTGGGCACTCTGCTGGACCTGGGGCTGCTCAGGCAGAGTAGGCCAGCACCACCTTTCCCAGATGGGAGGGCAGGAAGCAACCATGCATGACTCCTGACACCCTCCAAAACCCATGACTGACATCGAGTTTGATTTGAAACAGTCAGAGACAGTACAGACATTTCATTCTTCTCTCAGAGCCCAGGACTGGGGGGTAGAAATACAGTGGTCCAGCTCAACTCCCTGACTCGTGTGTGATCCTGGGCAAATGCTATCCATCCTGGAGACCTCAGAGAGGAGAAAGGAAGGGTAATGGGGGCCAGTTATGCTTAAACCTTAAAGTAATGGGGAGACCTCAGAGAGGAGAAAGGAAGGGTAATGGGGGCCCTAACTCCAGAGAACCCTAACCTCTAACCCTAACACCCTAACCCCAGAACCCTAGACCCTCTACCCTGACTCCCATGACCTGACTCAAACCTCAGACCTAAACCCTAGCCCAGTGGATACAGAGGGATGACGGTACTCTGGAATAAACCAAGGGATTCATGACCCTGCATTTAACAATAGTTTCTCAGATCTGACACTAAAACACAAGAAATGAAAGAAAAAAAACAGATAATGTGGAGTTCCTCAAAATTACAAACTTTTGTACATCAGAAGAGGCTATCCAAAAAGTAAAAAGACAGCCCACAGAATGGAAGAAAATTTAGGCACATTATATATCTGATTAAGAGTCTTTACAGAATATATCAAGAATTTTTACCACTCAATAAAAGAGCAACCCAATTTTTGAAATGCACAAAGGACTTGCATAGACTGTTCTCCAGACAAGGCATACAAATGGTCAACAAGCACATGAAAAGATGTCACACATCAGTAGTCATGATGGAAATGCAAATTAAAACCACAATGTGATACCCCTTCACACACACTAAAATGGTTATATTAAAAATAAATAAAAATAACAAATGTTGGCAACAATGTAGGGAAATTGAAACCCTTAAACTTTACTTATGCAAATGTAAAATGGTGCAATCTATGGGTACAAAACTTTGGCATTTTCTCACAAATATAATTATCATATTTTCAACAACTCTACTCCTAGATATACACCCAAAGAACTGATAACAGGGGTTCAAATAAAAACTTATACATCAATATTCATAGCAGCAATGTTCACAATAGCCCAAGATAGAAACAATTAAAATGTCCACCAACGGGTGAATGGATAAGTAAAATAAAGTAGATCCATAAGCTGCATTATTCTGTCATATAAAGAAATAAAGTAAAATTGTGCTGCTGCTGTGGAAAACAGTACGGCGGCTCCTCAAAAACTTAAACATGGAATTAACGTATGATCCCTCAATTCCGCTCCAGGGCATACACCCAAAATATTAGAAAGCAAGCACTGGAACAGATATCTGTACCCCATATTCATAGCAACATTATTCACAGTAGCCAAAAGGTGGAAGCAACACAAGTGTCCTTCAACAGATGAATGCATAAATACAGTGTAGTATATACACAATGGAATATGGTTCAACCTTTAAAACTAAGGTAATTCTCACACAGGTTGCAATGTCTCTGAACCTTGAAGTCATTATGCTAAGTGAAACAAGCCAGACACAAAAGGACAAACATTCTATGATTCCACTAGTATGATGTATCCAGATAAGTCAAATTCAAAGACAAAAAGTAGAATAAGTTTGCCAGGGGTTGAGGGGAATAAGTGTTTAACGGTTACAGTTTCACTTGGGGAAAAGGAAAAAGTTCTGGAGACGGATGGTGAGGATGTTTTTACAACAATGTGAAAGTATTAATGCTATAGAAGCGTATACTTAAAGTGACTTAAATGATAAATGTTATGTGTTTTCAATCACAATGAAAAAAATGATACACGTTACAACATGGATAAACACTGAAAACATCCTAAGTGAAAGAAGCCATACAGGAAAAGCCACCCAGATCATACTCATCTTGTACACTTAAAATCCATGAAGGTTTTTAAAATGAGGGAAAGCCCCAGTGATGGTTCCAGAAAAAGAAAACTGGATTAGAATGGAGAAAGACATTTCCACAAAGTTGAGGCAGCTGGTGAAAGCTGAAGTGGTCCTGTGGATAGGATTATAATGTGGAAACCATAATTATCCCTCATTTTGAAGTTATGTCCTGGTTCCCTGGGAGACTGGCCCTGTTTTGGCTAAAACACACTGCAGTATTTGGTGTGAATGCAGAAAACTTTGTACTGCTATTTAAAGTTTAAACATTTGAAATTTACTAGAAAATACTTTTCAATACAGCCATGTCAGTAACATGCCAGAAAATCAGAGATGACATCAAACATTGCTAGAGAGGCCAAGACTTACCCAGACCAAATTCAACCAAAGCAGTGATGCTAATCACTTTGTCCACATGGTATTAAGAGGCACTGTGGGAGGATAATATTAGGATTCACTAGGTCTTGGGCGCTGTGGATGACCTGGGTGTAGTGGAAAACAGTGGGATTTCTGAATTCTAGGTTTTCACATAAAACCACCAAAAAAATTGTCAGAACTGAAAAAATGAATTCAGTAAAACTGCAGGATCATTTGTGATTCTATACACTAATAATGAACTATCAGAAAGAAGAATTAAGAAAACAATTCCATTTATAATTTCATCCCCCAAAAAACTCGGAATAAATTTAACCAAGGACTTGAAAGACCTGCACACTGAAAACTAAGACATTGATGAAAGAAACTGAACAGACACAGATCAATGGAAAGGTATCCCGTGCGCATGGGTGAAAATATTGTGAAAATGTCCATGCTACCCAAAGGAATATACATATACATGTGACCACTACCAAAATTTCAATGACATTTCATAGAAACAAAACAAACAATCTTAACATTTATGTGGAGCCACAAAAGACCCAGAAGAGCCAAAGCGACCCTGAGGAAGGAGAACCGGCTGGAGGCATCTCACTCCCTGATTTCACACTACATTACAAAGCTACAGTCCCAAAACTGTGTGGAATTGGCAAAAAAACAGGCACACAGACCAGAGGAACAGAGCAGAGAGTCCAGGAATAAACCTACAAGTATGTGGTCAGTTAATTCACAAGAAAGGAGCCAAGAACATACACCAGGGAAAGGACAGTCCCCTCAATAAATGGTGCTGGGAAAACCAGACGCCACACGCCAAAGAACAACACTACAAAAGTGGCCCCAAACCCAGTTTTCCACATCAAGCCCTTCCTCTCCTGGCTCCTCTGAAGACAGACACCCTCAGTGGCCATTCACATACAGGAGCCTTCTCCCCACTTTTCCACACCTTTTCTCTCAGCGGCATCACCTCCCGGCAGGTCCTGAGAAGACCAGGCTCCTGTCAGAGAGAAATGGACCCCACGATGTCCCAAAGCTGAAGCCCCAGTGGGTCCTGAGGAGACCCGGCTTCTGTTAGTGTGGACTCGACCCTGTTGTCCTGAAGCCTGGCCGTCAGCATGGACTCAGCCCCGCGTGTTCCAGAAGCCAAAGCCCCAGCGGGTCTGAGGAGACGGGGCTCCCGTCGGCTGCGCGGGGAGCCAAGTCCGCAGGCAAAATGTGCGTTCCTGCCGAGGGTCAGGAAGGCGGGGCTCACGTTCCCTGCCAGCCAATGGAAACGTGCAGACCAAGCCACCTCCCAGTTCAGTGGTGGCCCCGCCCTTTAAGGGCACTTCTGCTGCATCCGATAAACTGTGAAAATTCAAACTGAAATAGTCAAGTATCCCATGACTTCTCCAAAATAGTTAAGGAACAATTAACTGGAAACTGTATGAAGTGAAATGACTGTAGTGACAAACTTTAAAACTTATGCCAAACTCACTCAAATTTATTAACAGACATTTAAAATGTGAAACTATAAAAATTACAGAGATAAACAGAAAATCTATATGACCTTGGGTTTGGTCTGGAGATCATGAGCTTTGAGTTTTAACACACAACACAAATGTCAATGCACAAAAGAAAAAAGTAATCTTATGGGCTTTATAACATTAAAAATTTCTACTCTCAAAGACCTTATTCAGAAAATCAAGAGACAAGCCACAAACTGGGAGAAAAATATTTGCAAAACTTGTATCTGATAAAGGATTTGGACTCAAAATAGACAAAGACCTCTAAAACAACCCCGTAAAAAAATGGGTTAGGATCTGAACAGACACCCAGCCAAAAAAGATATACAGATAGTAAAAGTCATACAAAAACATGGTCAACATCATACACCGTTAGGGAATTACAAATTAAAATCATGAGATACCACAGCACACCTATTAGGACTGAGGCAGGAGATAGATGGCCTCCAGGATAGAAATTTACAACTGGCCTCCTGTTCACACTTCCTGGGGTGAGAAGAAGATGGGCTCCAGGCTGGACATTCATTAGCAGCCCCCTGTTTACATTTCCTGAAGCAAGAGACAAACGGGCTCCAGGACTACATGTTTATGACTGGACTCCTGTTTATATTTCGAGATCTGCACCTCGATACAAAAACCAGCAACAGAAACAGGGTAAGTAACTGGACATTGCACATTTTTATGGCAAGGACAGAGTGGGACTAAACCCTGTTAAAAGATCAAGAGGTCATACATTTCTCATCCTTGGGGCAAGGGAAACATTGCACATGTGCAGAAAGCCTCCTTGGGGGTCAAAAAGGAAGGGGCACCACCCCAAAATAGGTGATGCTAAGGACGTCCCATAGGTCTCTTGGGCTGTAATCCATCTTGGAAAAAAGTTGCACATGCATGTTGGGGAGGGTCCTAGGGCAGGGCAGGTGCGGAAAAAGAAACCAGATAATTGGCCAGAGGTAAACAGAGACCCGGAAGAACTGCCCTATATAAGTGACTTAACGAGACGTCTTTACTAAGCTCCTTCTCATTGGGGGGATGCCCACACCCTTTCTCTCCGGGTGTGCATCTCTGCCTTGCTTCTGTCTTAACTAAACAAACTGTTTCTCTGTGTGCTTTCCCACTTGTTGTTGTGCTATGTCTCTAATAATAAACTTTGTACCTGTTTTTACAGTTTTGCCTCTGTAAGAAATGCATTTTTCACTGGGGGCAAGAGCCAGGGGATGTGGTGGCTAGCATTCCTAGTTTTCATCCAGGCTACCCAGGTTCAATTCCTGGGCAGGGAATTAAGATCTCACTTCACGCCACCACTTACTGGTGCCTCTCCAAGATCAGGACAGCCAAACTGAAAATAATGACAATACCAATTGCTAGAGGGTGAGGAACAACAGGAACTCTCCCTGCTTACTGGTGGGATGCATGTACAGCCACTTTGTAAGACAGTTTGTCACTTCTTTCCAAAGCTAAACAAGTCTCACCTTGGGATCCAACAATCGTGCTTTCAATATTTAGACAACTGCTTTGAAAATCTATGTCCAAATGCAAACAAAGATGCAATTATGCACAGCAGCTGTACTCATAAATGGCTAAAAACCTGAGGAGATCAGAATGTCCTTCAATACATGAATGCATAAGCAAACTGGGGTACATCCATGTCAAGGTAAGTAGAATATGCCACCCCAAAATATGCCTCTCTGGCATAAGGTTTATTTCAGTCTGCTTAAAAAAAAAAAAAAAGGAATCTCAGAAAACTGAGTAGAGATTTCCCTTTTGTGAAGGACATTTACAATATAGAAGTCTCCATTTATAAGGGTATGTCCCTCTTTGCACCAGAAAGGATAATGAAATCTCAAGTAACTGTTATCAGTGAAGAAGTCCTGACTTAAATGTGCTAACAATCATACGTTTATTTGCTGTGCTTTGCATGATAACTTGCCATAACTGGCTTCCCCCCTTCCCCAACATCTTTCTTCTGTTTTTACCTGAAGATGGTTTTTAAGGTGATGGCTTTGGTCATTTCAGGGAGTGAGTCAGTTTTCCTTGGTATCTCCCCTGTATACAGGGGGGTATACATGTTATTAAACTTCTGTTTTTCTCCTGGTAATCTGTCTTTTATTATTGGGGGGCGGGGGGGGGCGTCTCAACCAAGAACCTAGAAAAGTAGAGGGAAAATTGTTTTTCCTCCCATACACGTGCAATGGAATACTACTCAGCAGTAGAAAGGAATGCACCAGCAAGCTATGGAAACACATGGATAAATCTTCAGTATATACTGCTAAGTGAAAGGACCCAGTCTGAAGAGGCTGCACCCAGTATGACCCCATTTATGACACACTAGGAAAGACAAAGCTGCATAGATGATAAGCAGATCCTGGGGTGGGGGTTTGAAGTATTCCATGTGATACTCTAGGATGGATACCTGTCACTATACATTTGTCTATGCCCATAGATTTGTATAGCCCAAGGGGTCAATCATAATCTATTCAACTTTAGTTATTTAGAATGTAGGAGTGTCACAGGATGGAATACATAATGTGTCAGAATGTAACTGCATTAGAAATGTATGGAAGGGGCTTCTCTGGTGGCTCAGTGGTTAAGAATCCACCTGCCAATGCAGGGGACACGGTTCGAGCCCTAGTCCAGGAAGATCCCACATGCTGCAGAGCAACTAAGCCCGTGTACCATAACTACTGAGCCTGCGCACCACAACTACTGAAGCCCACGAGCCTAGAGCCCATGCTCTGCAACATGAGAAGCCACCACAACGAGAAGCCCACGCACCACAATGAAGAGTAGCCCCCGCTCGCCGCAACTAGAGAAACCCCATGCACAGCAACAAAGACCCAATGCAACCCCTCCCCCCAAAAAGAAAGAAATGTATGGAAAAAACTCACAGTAGGGCTAGGGGATAGGGCAAAAGGTGCTGACCTAAGTAACCTTTGGAAATGAACAGAATCTGTAGACTAAAGGTAAAGTTGACCATGCATAAACAGTGGGCTTTATTTTATGAAGTTCTTTCCAGGGTGTAGTAGCTAACAATTCTGAAACCTCTGCACATGTAACCTGGAAAGGAGCAATGCATAGATAAGTGGCAGATGGTGGGAGCCAGGCTCCTTGGTGTGGGAGTGGGAAGTTACAAGTAAGCAAGGGGAGAGCCTCTGCCCTCATAATCCTGGATCTGGGCTTCCTGGGAGGATGCTGACTGGCCGGGGGAAACGCACAGATCTTCACGCTGGGAAGACCCTGCAGGCATAGGAACTTCACACCCCATCATTCCACCCATACCTGCTGGAAACACTCAGTCCTGCATAATCAGTCAATTGTAGCTTTTAAGACATCCTCACCACTAGGCAGATAACAGAGCCTAAGGGTCTTGCTTACCCCTAAGCTGTCCCAGAATCCAGGCCCTGGGGGTGGAGCCGGATTGGGGGTTCCTGGGCCTCTGACCAGCAGGTGAGAGGAAGGAGGAAGACCAGTCCTGAGGACAGAGGTTCTCTGAAGTCTGTGATGCCTGGTGCCCTGACGGGATTCATTCCCTGTGGGGACATGGGCGGGGCCTGCAGTGGTTCTGTGTTCCACCTGGGCCCTTTGATGAAGCCATGGCAGCACTGGGCTCAGAAGTCTCCTGGCAGTGACTCAAACTCTGACACAGCGGTTTTACAAAGGAACAAGAGAATGAAGCCGAGTCCCTGACGGCCACTCCTTTCTGGCTCTGAGGTGTTTCCATCAGGACCGCAGTCGTCACCTGCACGTAGTCTGCTGTGACCTACCTGCCCTCATTGGCCTTTCCTCTCCCTCCCTGTGATGATTCCAGTGACATTTCCAGCCTGGACCCCTCTCCCAGGCCAGACGCCTCTGTCCAGCCACTGCATCCCCATCTCACCTTGGGGGTTACCAGGCCCCTCAGAGGACTGTGATCCTGCAGCTCCCCACACCCAGGAGCAGCCCCACCTTCCCAGGTTGCTGAGCCCAGGCACCAGGTGTAACAGAGCAGGACCCTATAGGGCCTTCCCAGGACAGAGGCCTCCCCCATATCCTCTTCTGTAGCTCCTCTCTGAAGTACCTGGATAACAGTATCTGAGGTACGCTTCCTGAGTTGTTTACAGATGTTAAAACTACCACCAAGTGAAGAAATTAACTACTTGATGATCATGAACAGGTAGCCCCAGAGCTTCTGGTGCCTAAAATTTACAATGTTAACCGCCTGTTACCTCACCATCAGCCAGAGGGTTGTGCACCAGCTGATCACATACCCTGTGACCTCCCTTCTTAAACTGGCCTTTAAAATGCTTTGCTGAAATCCCTCAGGGAGTTCGGGGTTTTAGAGCAAAAGCCACCTGTCCTCCATGTACCAGCACTTTTACAATTAAAGCTCTACTTTCCTTCACCACAACCGGTGTCAGTAGATTGGCTTTACTGCGCTTGGGCAAGGGGACCCTAGTTTGGTTCAGTAACGCTGGGGCCTCCCAGCCTCTCACTCTCCCTGTGCCCCAGTGACTGTCAGCTCCTCCTCCAGAGTCTGTGGCCAGTCTCCACACTATTTCACCTCTACACCCACAGCCCCGGCCCAAGCCCGATCCCTCCATTAGGCCCTGACAAAGCTCGCTGCCCCCAAAGTGCATCTCACATCCCACCCCAAAGAGTGGTCTTTCTGAAGCATAAATGAGACTTTGACTCTCTCCCACCTGTACACCCCCGCAAAGTTACCCCACTTTTGCTGGGGTGTCTGGTGGGAGAGGCATCCATCATGGCCCTGAGAGTCCCTGGCATCCCCACTAGGCTGCTGGCTCCTGCGTCCCCTGACAATGAGCATCTCAGCAGGCTAGGCGACACGGCACAAAACCCCAGAATGGCTCACCTCAGAACGGGGCTAGCAATGCACTGCCACTGCATAATCAAAGAGAGCAGAGAAGGGTTCCCCAGCCGGGACACAAACGCTGCCCAGACTCTCCCTGAGCCATCAAATGATCCCCGTGGGACTTGAGGGAAGCAGGGACTGAGGCACATAGTGGTTCCTAGGCAGGATGGTGTGGGCTCAGCCATGTCCCCCACAAATTCACATGTTGCATCCCTAAAACCCAGGACCCCAGGATGTGGCTGTATTTGGAGACGGGGTTTTTAAAGAGGCGATCAAGGTAAAAATGAGGTCACTAGGGTGGATCCTAATCCAAAAAACTGATGTCCTACAAGAAGAGATTAGGACACAGATGGGCACAGGGGGAGACCATGTGAGGACATGGGGAGAAGATGGCTGTCTACATGCCAAGGAGAGAAGCCTGAGAAGAAACACCTTGATCTCAGACAGCATCCAGGACTGGGAGATGTCTGTTGTTTAAGCTGTCCTGTCTGTGGTATTAGTTACGGCAGCCCCAAAGAGACTCACACACAGGGTAACTCAGGGCTCAGACTGGACAGAGCTCACTCTCCATTCCCCTGTACATGAGTTACAGGAGCCTCAGGAATTGAGGAGGGGGTCCCGGAGGGGAGGCACAAGATAGAAGATGTTAGGCATTAACACGACTGCATTCATGTTAAACGTGCCTGAACTACATTCACACGAGATGGTTTTGTCCTGTATGTACATCGGCACCTTTAGTCTGGACTGTAGATCTTTGGCTTCACCACCTCCACTGACAGCAATAGTTTCACCTGCTGTGGACCGTCTCCTATAGGATTTCCAGAACGACAAAGCATCAAAGCTTCACAGGACCACACTAGCGTCCAGGTGACCCTCACAGGAGAGTCGCCCAGCTGCCCATCAGAACCCATTTCCCTTTTCCCTGTTTATGGCTACCCTGCACCCCCCAGCCTTCCCACCCCTTGCAGCTGGGACATAGTGTCTTGTGTTACCAAGGGGAAGCGGGGGAGGTGGTGAGGGGCTTGGCCAGCCTGCATCCTAGGATGGAGGGAATGATGCCCCCGTGGTCACCCCACCCTGCTGGTTAGAGCCCTCACCTGGAAGCAGGGAGGAGAAACAAGGGGAAAAAAGCCTGGGCCCCGACACCCACCTTCCCTGGACTTTCACAAGGAGGGGGACAGAGGCATCTTCAGTTTCGGCCCATTTTGGGGAGACACTTTGTTCCAGCAACAAACCTTTACTCTAAAAGCCAAGGTGCTTTGCAAACCCCTCCCCACCTGTCACATAAAGTCAGGCTTAATCTCATCACACTTTTCACAAACCCCAGCTCATGCTGATACCACCACTTAGGTGATGGTGCTTCAGAGCCGCCCCTTTAAAAGATCCCTGGAGTTCAGCTCTCTCAGCCCTGCCTTCAGTTTAAGAGAGAAGTTTCTTTGACAACCTTGAAAAATCTGCTCAGTTTCCTTAACAAACAAGCTTCACAATCTCTCAAACTCTTCTCCTTCAAACATTCCTACTCTAGGCTTGCTGCACCTAAAGTGACAGTGCTGTCATCACGTACCAGAAAGCGATTTCTCCAAGCCAGTAGTTATTGGTTACATAATGCTATTGATGAGGAAATCCCACAAGAGCCAGCTTTGCAATGTAACCACTTCTGGACTTGGCACTGTGTCTCTTTCCATGGAAAGAGAGGAGTGGCTGTTTCCACGGGCCCCATGGTGGAAGAGCTCACTTTCTGATGAAGCCAGGCCTTGATCCTTTCCAGGTGATTCTAGAGTCCTCATCATCACCAGACCCCCACCCACATGGCTGTTGTCTGTGCCAATCTGTTCGAGATCTTGGTAATCTCCTAAAATTAGGGTTATTTTATACACAGATAATGGGTTGAATGGTGACCCCAAAAGATGTGTCCCCCCAGAACACGTGAACAGGACCATATGTCGGAAAAGGGTCTTCATATATGTAGTTAAGGATCTCGAGGTGAGGTCATTTTGGGTTAGGGTGGCCCCCAATCCAATGATAGCATCCTCGCAAGAGACAAAAGAGGAGAGACCCACACACAGGAGAAGCCACGTGAAGACAGAGGCAGAGATGGGAGGGATACAGCCAAAAGCCTGGGGACGCATGGAGCCCCCAGAATCTGGATAAGGCAGGAAAAACCCTATCCTGGAACCTCTGGAGGGACTTCAGTCCTACAACACCTTGATCTCAGATGTCTGATCTCCAGGACTGGGGGAGAATGAATTCCTGTTGTTTTAAACCACTCAGCTTGTGGTCGTTTGTTAGAGAAGCCACAGAACAGTCACACAGACCCTGCTCTGTAGGATCCTGGCAATGTGGGTCTCACTAAAGGCAGACAGAGGCTGGATTATGGAACCCTTGAAGTCAGCATTGGGCCCCCAGAAATCCTAAAGCAGTGGCTGGACACCAGAGTGTTGAGGGGTCAAGTCGGAAGCCCTAAGGGTGCTGTCTGCGTGTGGCCTCCCCAGGTTCTTACACCTTTATGTGTGGGGGGTATTTCAATCCTGATTCAGGACCTTTAACAATACCATTCACACTGCTAATTAAGAACTCACCAGTGGAGATTGGTTCAAGATGGCAGAGTAGAAGGACGTGCGCTCACTCCCTCTTGCGAGAGCACCAGAATCACAACTAACTGCTGAACAGTCATCGAAAGGAAGACACTGGAACTCACCAAAAAAGATACCCCACATCCAAAGACAAAGGAGAAGCCACAATGAGACGGTAGGAGGGGCTCAATCACAATCAAATCAAATCATGTAACTGCTGGGTGGGTGACTCACAAACTGGAGAACACTTACACCACAGAAGTCCACCCACTGGAGTGAAGGTTCTGAGCCCTACATCAGGCTTCCCGACCTGGGGTTCTGGCCACGGGAGGAGGAATTCCTAGAGGATCAGACTTAGAAGGCTAGTGGGATTTGATTGCAGGACTCTGACAGGACTGGGGGAAACAGAGACTCCACTCTTGGAGGGCACACACAAAGTAGTGTGCATATCAGGACCCAGGGGAAGGAGCAGTGACCCCATAGGAGACTGAACCAGACCTACCTGCTAGTGTTAGAGGGTCTCCTGGAGAGGCAGGGGTGGCTGTGGCTCACCATGGGGCCAAGGACACTGGCAGCAAAAGTTCTGGGAAGTACCCCTTGGAGTGAGCCCTCCCAGTGTCTGCCATTAGCCCCACCAAAGAGCCAGGTAGGCTCCAGTGCTGGATCACTTCAGGCCAAAAAACCAACAGGGAGGGAACACAGCCCCACACATCAGCAGACAAGCAGAATAAGTTTTTTTGAGCTCTGCCCACCAGAGCAACATCCAGCTCTACCCACCACCAGTCCCTCCCATCAGGAAGCTTGCACAAGCCTCTTAGATAGCCTCATCCACCAGAGGGCAGACAGCAAAAGCAAGAACTACAGTCCTGCAGCCTGTGGGAAAAAAAACCACATTCACAGAAAGACAGACAAAATGAAAAGGCAGAGGACTTTGTACCAGATGAAGGAAGAAGATAAAACCCCAGAAAAACAACTAAATGAGGTGGAGATAAGCAACCTTGAATAATGACAGTGAAGATGATCCAGGACTTTGGAAAAAGAATAGAGGCAAAGATCAAGAAGATGCAAGAAATGTTTAACAAAGACCTAGAAGAATTATTAAAGAACAAACAAACAGAGATGAACAATACAATAAGTGAAATGAAAATTACACTAGACGGAATCAATAGCAGAATAACTGAGGCAGAAGAACAGATAAGTGACCTGGAAGACAGAATCGTGGAATTCACTGATGCAGAACAGAATAAAGAAAAAAGAATGAAAAGAAATTAAGACAGCCTAAGAGACCTCTGGGACAACATTAAATCCAACAACATTCCCATTATAGGGGTCCCAGAAGGATAAGAGAGAGAGAAAGGACACGAAAAAATATTTGAAGCGATTATAGTTGAAAACTTACCTAACATGGGAAAGGAAACAGCCACCCAAGTCCAGGAAGCACAGAGAGTCTCAGGCAGGATAAACCCAAGGAGAAACATACCGAGACACATAGTAATCAAATTGACAAAAATTAAAGACAAAGAAAAATTACTGAAAGCAACAAGGGAAAAACGACAAATAACATACAAGGGAACTCCCATAAGGTTAACAGCTGATTTCTCAGCAGAAACTCTACAAGCCAGAAGGGAGTAGCATGATATATTTAAAGTGATGAAAGGGAAGAACCTACAACCAAGACTACTCTACCCAGCAAGGATCTCATTCAGATTCGATGGAGAAATCAAAATTTTACAGACAAGCAAAAACAAGAAAATTCAGCACCACCAAACCAGCTCTACAACAAATGCTAAAGGAACTTCTCTAAGTAGGAAACACAAGAGAAGAAAAGGACCTACAAAAAGAAACCCATAACAATTAAGAAAATGGTAATAGGAACATACATATGGATAATTACCTTAAACGTGAATGGATTAAATGCTCCAACCAAAAGACATAGGCTCGCTGGATGGATACAAAAAGAAGACCCATATATATGCTGTCTAGAAGAGACCCACTTCAGACGTAGGGACACATACATACTGAAAGTGAGGGGATAGAAAAAGATATTCCATGCAAACGGAAATCAAAAGAAAGCTGGAGTAGCAACACTCATATCAGAAAATATAGACTGGGAACTGAGCCAACGCCCCGGGGGAGGAGAGGGGTGGGACAGGCATGGGGCGGGACTCCGTCCGCCCTGCCCAGCCCCGGAGGGAGAGAGCAGAGGATCCGGGCACCAGCCGAGTAGCCGGGCACTATCTCTACCTGCGGCGAGTTGCCGCTACAGCCGCCGCCGGGCTACCCACCCCACACCGCCACCGGGGGCCCAACGCAGCCTGCACCAGCGCAACAAACGCACGGGGGCCGCGGCCCCAAAGCCGGCGCCGCTGACGTCAGGCCGACATCAGAGGGGATGCCGTGGCGGCGCGGGGGCTGGGACGGCGAAGGAGGGCGTTTTCGGAGCACGGCGCCGGGCTGGGGCCGCTGACGTCGGGCTCAGCTGCGCGCGCTCGCTCGCCCGCCCGAGCGCGGCCCAGGTGGCGGCCTGCAGCGGGCCGCGGGGAGAGGGTGAGAGTCCGTGCTTTCCGAGGGAGCTGCGCCGTCCTCGGCCCCGCGGGGTCCCACCGCACCCGAGAGGATGGAGAGCCTCTCCCGACGCCCCAGCAGGGCCCACGATCCCACGCTGGCCGGCCCTCGCTAGCTGCTCGAAATTTGCATTTTATCCGCCACCTAGGCCTTGTCTGCTGAGTCAGTGGCATTGTGGTACCAAAGAAATGGAAGAAAAGGAGCGATGTGACCGACTCCGTTCGGTCCTCCTGCCTTGAGGCCTATTTGGCATTTGCAGAAAGGAAAATACAGCAAGAAAATCGTGTTTTTTTTGGAAGGGGTAGAAGAGGAGGGTGGAAGAAGGAAAACAAGGTCTTAGATTTTATGTTTTTTTTAACTTCTGCACTTCGACAGTGGTGGCAAAATACACTAAATCCAAAAGTTATCTTTGTTTTGAGAAGAGGGGGATTATTGTTCCTTTTAATTACAACCTTTTCTCCCCGTGACAAAGCATAAATCATGGACACCAGAAAATAAGGTAGACCTCAGGAATCCTGCAAAAACTGAGAAGCTTACATTCCTCCTCAGGAGGGAAGAGTGGGGTGGTTTTAGCCCTCTCTGGAACCTAAAACGAAAAACATGAGTTGCGTGCCATGGAAAGGAGACAAGGCCAAATCCGAATCATTGGAGCTGCCCCAGGCTGCACCCCTACAAATCTACCATGAGAAACAGCGCAGGGAGCTTTGTGCTCTGCACGCCCTCAATAACGTCTTCCAGGACAGCAATGCCTTCATCCGGGACACGCTGCAAGAGATTTTCCAGAGGTTGTCTCCAAACACCATGGTGATGACCCCCCACAAGAAGAGCATGCTGGGAAATGGGAACTACGATGTGAACGTCATTATGGCAGCACTTCAAACCAAAGACTGTGAAGCCGTTTGGTGGGACAAGCTCAAGGATGTCGGAGCCATTGCTCTCACTAACGTTATGGGCTTCATCATGAATCTGCCCTCCAGCCTGTGCTGGGGTCCACTGAAGTTGCCACTCAAAAGGCAGCACTGGATCTGTGTTTGAGAGGTGGGAGGTGCCTATTACAACCTCGACTCCAAACTGAAGACTCCCGAATGGATTGGAGGCGAGGGCGAGCTCAGGAAATTTCTAAAACACCTTTTGCGAGGAAAGAACTGTGAACTCCTGCTGGTGGTACCAGAAGAGGTGGAGGCCCATCAGACTTGGAGGGCTGATGTGTAACACAGTTCTACCCAGCCTTCCCTCACCTCAAACCCCGAAATCCTCTGTGATGTGCTGTGGCCTCTACAGTGGGTCTGCCCTTGCCACGTCCCCAAACATCTCAACGGGTTTTCCCCCTCAGGTTTGACAGTGCAATAGGACAGACGTGTAGACTGTTACAGAACCAACCAGTGTTACTTGTTCTGGGAAAGGAAAGTGGGAGCTCTGTGTGCTTAGGGCAAGTTATGGAAGACTTTTGTTTTATTTAAGAGAGGAGAAAGAAAGGTGGGTCTTAGCTCATTTCCCCATTTCTCTGAGGACTTGGCAGAAGCTCTGCTGGAGTTCACTGCTACTCTGACTCACCTGGAGATGTTGCCTTCAATTCCCCTTTCCTGGCAACCAGTGGATCTGAAGACACAGTACAGGCAAAGCCCATGTTGACGGGTTTGAAAGACTTAGAGCAAAAAGGCCTCTTAGGAAACCATCTCCAAAACTGCAGCAGCAGTACAGCATGCTGTCTCCAACACTTAATGCAGCCCTTACCCCATTTTTAAGAGTGGTTTATGGCCATCCTTGGAGTTTTATAATGAAAAGTTCTCTAATAGTCCATGCCGGGTGGTTGAATACTGCAACAGTCTAGTGTGACAGGCTGAGCTAGATACCTAAGAGGATGTGGCCAGAACCAGGCTGGGGAAGGCATGGGCAGCTTGTCCTCCTCACTCCATCATCATCCCTCCCACTTCACTGCATTGCACTGGTTTAGGAGGCTTTGGGGCACAAGATAGTCAAAAGGGCAGTTTTTCCAGCTGACCCACTCTGGCAAAAATCAGGAAAAAAATAAGACTGCCTTTGACATCAAATTCTACTAGTTTGAGACAGAGTTGGGCAAGGAAAGTATTGGGAAGATAAGCCTTCAGAAACTTGGAGCAGCTAGAATGGGTAGAAATCCTAGGCTTGGAGTCACTATAGTGACAAGAAGCAGAGCCCTCACATTGGGTGGACATGTGCATTACGCTTTGTCATCTCTCTGTAGCTTCCTTTACAGATCAACTGAGAATAGACCTACCCCCTACCTCTTTAAATAGTTGTAGGCCACTATTCTCCCTGTAACTTGGGAAAACAAAAGAAGTAAGGGTCATACTACACCGCCTGTAACCACAGGGGCTGTGGTTTTCTCAGGGCAGGCGGGCAGGCAAGGATGGCCTGTCCAGCCCTCACAAGTCAGTGTTTTCGGCAGGTCTGAGAGCTGCCCCACTGGCCAGACCTCTCCAATAGCAGAGCCAGCCTGGGACTTGCATGTCCAGCCTGAGCAAGCTTAACAGGATGAAGCTGAGGCTTTCTCCCCACTGTGACTGGAGTGCATGTGTACACCAGCACTTTTTCTGCACATGTATCTTCAATCCAACAAGGCCATTTTTTATGCTGGGTAACAGAGGCCACCAAGTGGCAACTGCATTACACCCTCTCAGCAAGTGGCCGCATTCTCTTCCACACCATTTTCTACACCAGACCTGCTTGGCACCACAGGGAGCTCTTCGCCACTGCACAGACATTCCAACCACCACCAGCCAGAAGTTACAGCCAACGTTGCTGATTGTCACAAGCAGGACCTTGGGTCCACTGGCACTGTCAGTGATGTAAGCCATTTCCTGGGAGGAGAAGGAAACTCCTCGCCACCAATCTGCTGGGGCCTGTGCAAATGGCACTTCAAAGGAGTCCCCATGAGCCAGTAGGATATATGCAAAGACGCTTAAACATTTCAGGGCTGGTTTCTCTGTTCATATCCAATTCTGGTGCTTAGGAACAGGAACCTATGCTGATGCCCAAGGGCAAAAAGCCCCACTTCCTTTAAGAAAGGGGGCAGTCCTGACCCTGATGCCCAGTAAGGGGCAATCCTAGGCTTTTTGTTTTTCTTGCTTTTATTCCTTTTTGTTGGCCTTGTGCTGGGTTTGTTTACAAAAGATGTATTTTGTTTAACCAAGTATTAAAATAAACTCCAGATGGATTAGAGACGTAAATGTAAGACCAGGCACTATAAAACTCTTAGAGGAAAACATAGGAAGAAGATTCTTTGCCGTAAATCACAGCAAGTTCTTTTTTGATCCACCTCCTGGAGTAATGGAATAAAAAACAAAAATAAACAAATGGGACCTAATGAAACGTAAAAGCTTTTGCAAAACAAAGGAAACTACAAACAAGACGAAAAGACAACCCTCAGAATGGGAGAAAATATTTGCAAATGAATCAGCAGACAAAGGATTAATCTTCTAAATATATAAACAGCTCATGCAGCTCAATATTAAGCAAACAAACAACCCAATCCAAAAACGGGCAGAAGACCTAAATAGACATTTCTCCAAAAAAGACATACAGGTGGCCAAGAAGCACATGAAAAGCTGTTCAACATCACTAATTATTAGAGAAATGCAAATCAAAACTACAATGAGGTATCACCTCACACCAGTTAGAATGGTTATCATCAGAAAATTTACAAACGGCAAATGCTGTAGGGTGTGGAGAAAAGGGAACCCTCTTGCACTATTGGTGGGAATGTAAATTGATACATTCAATTTGTATGAACATACCAAGTCACTATGGAGAACAGTATGGAGGTTCCTTGAAAAACTAAAAACAGAATTACCATATGATCCAGCAATCCCACTACTGGGAATATACCCAGAGAAAACCATAATTCCAAAAGACACACGCACCCCAGTGTTCACTGTAGCACTATTTACAATAGCCAGGTCATGGAAGCAACCTAAATGCCCATCGATGGATGAATGGATAAAGATGTGGTACATATATACAATGGAATATTACTCAGCCATAAAAAGGAACGAAATTGGGACATTTGTAAAGATGTGGATGGATTTAGAGACTGTCATACAGAGTGAACTACGTCAGAAAGAGAAAAAAATATTGTATACTAACGCATATATGTGGAACCTAGAAAAATGGTACTGATGAACCAGTTTGCAGGGCAGAAATAGAGACACAGATGTAGAGAACAAACATATGGACACCAAGGGGGGAAAGTGGCGGGGAGTGGGTGGGATGAACTGAGACATTGGGATTGACATATATACACTAATATGTATAAAATAGATAACAAATAAGAACCTGCTGTATAAAAAAATAAATAAAACTCAAAAATTAAAAAAAATAAAATTAAAAAGAATTTCTTCCCTTCCCATAGACCTATTTATATGAATGAATTATTTCCACGCTTATATCTATAAATACAAAAAAGAGGAATAAAGCCTACCTTGAACCAAAAAATAAAAAATAAAAAACAGAACCTACTGGTTATACAGAGGAAAACCCTATCAGGGCACTTGCTCCAGTGGTAAACAATTCTGAAGTTGGTCAGAGGCGGGGAATCGTCTCCCATGCAGCCAGCATCCCCCCACCCCGCAAGGAGCGTTCTCATAGCAAATCTGGGGGACCGAGCCGAGGCGTCTCTCAGTAAATGTGAGCTGAGCCCCAGGCCAGCTGCTGCTGAACTGTTCCCACCCTTCCCAGGTAAAACAGCTGAATGTGTGCAAGGACTTGAAAGCCTACAGGAAGGGCCGTGGAGCCACCCCAGCGACAGCACGCCGGCCAACTTGGTGCCTGCAGGCCAGCCAGGATGGTCCTGGCCCCGGACGCTCTTCTGGAAGCTTTCCATTTCCCTGCCTGAGGTACCCCTCCTGTCCAGGCCCCCACTGCTTTTTTCCTTCCTTACCTATGCCCGGGGAGAAATTCCTGCGGCAGGTATGGGTGACACATCCTCTTGTTTAGCAGGTGGCAGCCCAGCAACTCCTGCAGAAAGTCCAGCAGAGCCCCACTCACACTGGGCCACCTACAAAGGCGTAGCCCCTCACTCCCTCCCACCAGCCGAGCCCCGACACTGCTGACGGGGCAGAGAATATGGCGTCAGGCACAGCTACAGGGGCTCTTGCTGCCTGGAGCGGTGTTTATATTGACCTCAACCCAGGCACACCTGGGGAGGGCTGGCCGGCAGTGTCAGGCTGCCTAGGTCAGCCAATCCTCGACCCTCAGGGGCTCACAGCTGCAGAAAATGGACGTTGATGAACCGGCGAGGTCCAAGGAACAGGTGTGGGCTCCTGAGAGTCAGGATAGACAAGGGGCTGCAGCTCTGGCTTGTTTTCTAATCATTTTATCTGGCCCATGAGTAGGAGACAACTTCAAGAAGACCCTCTCCTAATGAGAGGAACCCAGGAGTCAGGGAGGGGAGGGGTGGTGGGTGGAGACAGAGGCCTGGCGTTCCGGCTGCAGTGGAAGCCTCTGGAAGACCAGGTGGAGGGAGGCCGCACAGACTGTAGATCAGGGTCACAGACCTGTCTGAGCTGCTGTTTGTTAGCTCAAGTCCTGCTCTGAGGTGCTCTGTGTCAGCTCTGAGCGACAGGTGAGCTGGGGGTGCTCTGCAATGAGGGCTATGTGCACGGTTCCTGTGTGCCCAGCCCTGCTGGGGTACCTGCCCAGGGCAGCTCCGTATCCTGGGAGGGCCCTGCCCATGAGATCCCCGTGGGCTGCTGGGTACCTGGTAAAGGACGTCAGGATAGTCAGTGAAGCCACTGAGGATATACATCCAGTAGTTCCTAATTCCTACACCCTGCTGGTCATTCTACCATCCACCAGGACCTAGTATTCTGTATTAGACTTAAAAAATGCCTTCTTCTGTATTCCATTAGTCCCAGAGTCCCAACAAATTTTGGCTTTTGAGTGGCAGGACTCAACATACAAGGAAAACAATACTGCTGGACCATCCTGCCCCAAGGGTTCAAAAATTCCCCCACCATCTTTGGGGGAAACTTCAGCTAAAGACCTGAAAGATCTACCTCTGGAGAAGGGAAAGTTCCTTCAATATGCAGATGACATTCTGATCGCCAGCCCTACTAAGGAGGCCTCTGAACTACCTAGCCAATAAAAGATAGAAGGTGTCCAAGAAAAAGGCTGAAATATCACAGACTAAGGTGACCTGCCTGGGCTTCATTCTCACAGAAGGTCGGAGAAGCCCATCCCAGGAAAGGGAAGAAGCCATTTGCAGCCTTACCCCTTCTAAAACTAGAAGACAGCTTAGGGGTTCCTGGGGAGGCCGGGGATTGCTGCATCTGGATCCCTAACTACAGTCTAATAGCTGGGCCTCTATAGGAAACACTGAAAGGAAAAGATGATGATCCTTTCGAATAGAATCCAGAAGCGGCCTTTCAAAAATGGAAAGAGCAGTCAATTCAGACCCTTGCCCTGGAACTCCCTAATTTAGCTAAACCCTTTGACCTTTACATTCCCATAGAAGGTGAATCGCCCTTGGAGTATTAGTGCAAAAACTGGGACCACTTGAAATGGAACAGCACAAGAATGCCCTCCAGGGAGGAGAAACTACGGTCACCAAGGGCTTGGCCCGCCGCCCCATCCGGTCAGGGTACTGGGGGTATCTAAGAACATGGAACTCAGCAGCCCGCAAATCCAGCTTCCTCCTAAGGGAAAAGGACCCCATGTGGTTATCCTAACCACCCACCATGCCCTGAAGTTGCAGGGATCGCTCCATGGGCACGCTGACCTCGAGTGAGGAGGCCCTCCAACTCCAACCTTCAGAGAGACAACCTGGGGCAACGGGCCCCCATGACGTCTCCTGTGACCATCACTTGAGCTGGAGCTTCTCTCAGAAAACAACAAGAGTGTGCCCCAAAAGAGCAGACTACTGCTTGCAGGACTTACTGCACCCAGAGGGTAGCTAATAAGCTTGGCAGGGGAACCGTATATCATGCTGTCACCATAGAAAAGCCTACAGACACCGCGGTGACGGTGGCCAATGAGACCGGCTGGACTCCTGGCTACTTCAAAAGGCCGTTGACTCAGTGGCCGTCATGGTCCTGGATCACCACCGGGCCTGGACTGTCTGGGAGTTGAACGGGCTGGGCTCTGACACCTGGTGCTGTTTGTACGTTAATTCAGGGGCCTAATTGAAGAAAGTGCAGACTACTGGTCAGAGCATCTAGGCTGGCAGAAACCGTCAGCCTAAGGTGCTCAAACAAATGTGGGGCGGGGTAAAACCGGCTCCCCCAGCGTCTCTGTGCATCTCTTTCCTGGACCCTTAAAGGTCCTTAGAATCAATAACACTTCCAATGCTGGTGCTCAGGTGGACGAGAGGTGAGGCAGGAGGCCTGGAGACAATCAACCTCACCTGGAGGCTGCTGGGGAGAAGTTCTGCCCCTCCCCCCGGGTATGAGGACTCCCAACTCAGCACGAAGCATTTACAGAAGAGGGGTCTGCACCCTCAGCACCCCAAGAATGAGGAACGGGACAAAAGGCAGAGGAGGGGTTTGTCACCCGCAGAACCATGAAAAATTCCTGGGAGATAAAAATAGAATCTGGGCAATAAAATAAAGTCTAACCTTTTTCTCCTTTGTGCTTTGTCTAATTTCACTTGCTCCTAGCTTTCCACATGCAGAGGTCCCACACCCGGCACTTCAGAGCAGATTTCCTAGTGCAAAATGGTTGGGCTGACACCTCAGCTCACGGGACCCGGCGCAGACTCGGCGACATAGAGCCTGAGCTGCAACCAATCCGGCCCTCGAGAGCTCCGCGCCTCCCTCCCACTGACACTGCTGGGATCCCTACACAACAGCCCCGCCCACAGCCCTCAGGGGAGCGCACGCTCTCACCTCTCCATTCTCTGATTAAAGTATGAAGTTTTCCGGGTTTCCCTGGTGGCGCAGTGGTTGGGAGTCCGCCTGCTGAAGCAGGGAATGTGGGTTCGTGCCCCCGTTCCGGGAAGATCCCACATACCGCGGAGCGGCTGGGCCCGTGAGCCATGGCCGCTGAGCCTGCGCGTCTGGAGCCTGTGCTCCGCAACGGGAGAGGCCACAGCGGTGAGAGGCCCGCGTACCGCAAAAATAATAATAATAAAGTTTTCCTTTGCTTCTGAACCAAACTCAGTCTCGTTCTGTTGGCTCCAATGACACTGGGCAGGGGGACCCTTGTTGGGACCCATTCTGGAGGATCAGTGACGGAATTTGAGAACATTGTAACTTCAGTGAACAGATGTGTGAGCCAAACTGTAATTAACAGAGAGCAGTGTATAAGGCTCGGGTAAAATAAGATGTTTCTGACACTTCCATTTGATTTTTCCATCACTTTATTATAAGCAAGTTCAGTGGAGGGCTTTCGTCTTATTTGTCAGGTCAAGTTTAGAGAAACTAAGTGATTTTTTTCCAAGGATGTACATCTAATAATCTGGGCTGAAGCTTCAATCTTCTTTTGAATAATTTTCTATTGAAAATGACACCTCTGTTTCAACTCCCTCATTTCTGAGGAATATAAAATCCTACAACTTATTGTTACCAAACGGGAAAGGCGGGGGGAGGAATAAATTAAGAGTTTGGGATTAACATATACACACTGCTATATATAAAATAGATAACAAACAAGGACCTACTGTATAGCACAGGGAACTACACACAACATTTTGTAATAACCTATAAGAGGAAAGAATCTGAAAATGAATAGATATCTATATGTACATCATCTATAAACGCCAGATAAAATGGAACCTAAGGGAGACCGATGATGACCGCTTCTGACACTCAAGACTTCAATCATCTAAAGCTTGGACTCTGCCTACTGTCCAAGGCCCTTCATGAACGTGCAAGTACCCGTAGCTTAAAACATCCCCAGTTTTAGGGTTCGGGGAGACACTACTTTGGAAAGGTCCCTGGTGTTCCCCTTACTTGGAGGGGACCCTTCCTACACCTAAAACATGCCTGTCACACCCAGAGGATGGTACACCGTCTGATAAGGAAGTGTTTGGAAAAGGCACCCCATCTCCTCATCTCCAGGTGCTCGGGTTCCCCCTGCAGCCTCTTTCCTAACAGTCTCCCCACTTGGGGAAGTCAGCACCTTCAACACCCTGTTTCACACAGTTTGGAAGTTGTCTGGAGGATGAAGCGGAATAGGGGGAACCAATGAGAGACAAGCCCTAGGTGTTTGGACAGGCACATGCCACGCTAATTTCCAATCAGGAAGAGGAACTGACCAAAGGCTCACTTTACCCCTGGAACCAGAATAGGGCTTGAAGCAATCCTACTGTTTTGTGGCCCGTTCCCAAAAATACAAGTTGAAAAATGGAGCTCAGGGGCACTGCAATTCACAAACCAGCAGGTTTGTAAATGATACCTATCATTGAAAAATATCTTGAGGTAAGTCATCGAAAAGGACTTGTAATCAAGGCACAATTGCAGGAAAGGGATTTCAAGAGGTAGAATGGACTCGTCATTAAAGCACATGAAAAGCGGCTGAACTTTGCCAATGATGCAGTTGGCCAAAAAGGGCGTATGCGTTTGTCCTGAATATATTCAGGACAAACGCATACGCCCTTTTTGGCCAACCAAAGAAGCAGGCAATGCAAATTAACACTACAAAGAGGTATCACTTCGCATCATTCAGAGGGGCCATCCTCACAAAGTGTAAAAACCAGAAATGCAGGACAGGGGGTGGAGAAAAGGGAGACCTGTTACGCTGATGGTGGGGATGTAAATTGCCAAAGCTATTCTGGAGAAATGTATTGTGTTTCCTTAAAAGTCTAAAAAACAGAGCTACAGAGCATATAAGCCCATGGGCATATTTCTTGGGAAATCAAAAATCGACAGGACACAGGCACCCCAACCTTTAGTGCTGCTCTGTTTACAAGAGCCTCGACTTGCAAACAACGTAAATGACCTTGGAAGGAAAAAATGGATTAAGAATATGTGGTACTGGGCTTCTCTGGTGGTGCAGTGGTTGGGAGACTGCCTGCTGATGCAGGGGGAGTGGGTTCGTGCCCCGGTCCAGGAGGATCCCACATGCTGTGGAGCAGCTGGGCCCATGAGCCATGGCCACTAAGCCTGCACGTCTGGAGGCTGTGCTCCGCAACAGGAGAGGCCACAACAGTGAAAGGCCCGTGTACAGCAAAAAAAAAAAAAAAAAAAAAAATATGTGGTACTTATGTAAAACGGAATATTACTCAGCCATGAAATGAATGAAAGAAGGCCAGTTTCAGCAACTCGGGTGGACTTAGGTAAGATCATTCTAAGTGACATAAGTCAGACAGTAAAAGAGACTTATCATAAGATATCACTTATAGTTGGAATCTAAAAATGGCTACACATGAACTAAATGACAAAACAGAAACAGAGTCACACATTTAGAAAACACACTTATGGCTGCTAAAGGGGAAAGGTGGGGTGGTGTGAGGCATAAATCAGGAGGTTGAAATTAGCACAGATACCATTCCATAGACCAAATAGGTAATCAACAAGGCCTACTCTATAGCTCAAAGCACTTTAGTCAGCACATTCTAGTCACCGGAAAAGAATATATAAGACTGGTAAGAATCTGAAAAAGAATTTATTGATGTCTCTCTGTAAGTGAATCAAGTGGATGTACAGAAGGAAGAAACACAGCATTGAAAATCAGCTATACCCCATTATAAAAATTAATTAGAAAAGAAAAAAGAGAAAGAGAGTGAGAGGGAGAGAAATTCTTACAAAATTCGTTCAGGAGCTGTGATGCAACCTGGATTGACCACATCTAGACCCACAGAAGAAACAGCCAGAACAAAGGTTCAAGGATAGTGTCCCCAGCGTGTTAGAAAGCTTGCAAGAAAGGCAGTGTTGCCGGAGCACAGTGAGCAAAGGAGAGAACAGTGAATGGAGAAGTGATTTCTTCACTTGTTTCCTTCTAGAGTTTAACAATAACTTATTTGATCAGACTTTTCTTTTTAAAAAATCACTTCCTTGAATAACAATAGCCAAATAAATATAGGAATTGGTTTTTTGTTTGTTTTTTGTTTGTTTGTTTGTTTTGCAGTATGTGGGCCTCTCACTGTTGTGGCCTCTCCCATTGTGGAGCACAGGCTCCGGACACACAGGCTCAGCGGCCATGGCTCACGGGCCCAGCCGCTCCACGGCATGTGGGATCTTCCCGGACCAGGGCACGAACCTGTGTACCCTGCATCGGCAGGTGGACTCTGAACCACTGTGCCACCAGGGAAGCCCAGGAATTGTTTTGATATTTTTTATTCTTCATAATAATGCTAATAGTGAATTGCATTTATATTATTAAATATATTATTCCATGATAAATGGATCTCACTGGGAGTTTTAAAAGGTAAATGGACAGGACCCAATTTATATATGCTGCCTTAAGTGAGAGAGTCACTTCAGTTTTAAGGACACACACGGACTGAAAGTGAAGGGATGGAAAAAGGCATTCCATGCAAACAGAAACCAAAAGAAAGCTGAGGTAATATATAATACAAGATAGACTTTAAGACAAAGATTGTAATAAGAGACAAAGAAGGTCATTATATAATTATAAAGCAGTCAATCCAACAAGAGAATGTAACATTTGTAAATATTTATGCACCCCAAAAAGGAGCACCTAAATATATAATATTAATGACACAAAGGGGGAAAAAAGACAGCAATACAGTAATAGTAAGGGACTTCAACACCCCACTTTCATCAATGGACAGATATAGAATATCAAACAGAAAATCAACAAGAAAACATTAGACTTAAACAATATGTTAGACCAGATGGACTTAACATGCATTTACACAACATTCATTCAAAAGCAATAGAATACACATACTTCTCATTTACACATGGAACATTCTCCAGTATAGATCATGTATTAAACCACAAAACACATCTTAAATTTAAGACGATTGAAATCATATCAAGTATCTTTTCCAACAACAATGGTATGAAACTAGAAATCAATTACAAGAAGAAAACTGGAAAATTCACAAATATGTGGAGAGTAAATAGCATGCTACTGAACAACCAGTGGGTTGAAAAGAAATTTAAAAAAAAATTTGAGCCAAATGAAAATGGTAATACAATATACCAAAACTTACTGGATAGAGTGGTAGCAGTTTTAAGAGGGAAATTTATAAGGATAAACCCCTACATGAAGAAAAAAGAAAACATCAAACAACCTAACTTTGTACCTAAAGGAACTAGAAAAAGGAAAAACTAAGACAAAAGTTAGTAGAAGGAAGAAAATAACAAAGGTCAGAGTAGAAATTAATGAAATCAAGACTAAAAAGGCAACAGAAAAGATCTGTGAAACTAAGAGCTGGGTCTTTGAAAAGATAAACAAAATAGATCATTAGCCAGACTCATTAAGAAAAGAAGAGAGAGGATTCAAATAAATAAAATCAGAAATGAAAGAGATGTTACAATTCATACTTCAGAAATACAAAGGATCACAAGAGTCTACTATAAAAATTATATGCTAACAAATTGGACTATCTACAAGAAATGGATAAATTCCTAGAAACATAGAACATACCAAGACTGAATCATGAATTAACAGAAAATCTGAACAGATGAATTATTAGTAAGGAGATTGAATCAATAATCAAACCTACCAACAAACAGTAGTCCTCACCCAGATGGCTTCACTGGTGAATTCTACCAAACATTTAAAGAAAAATTAATACCAATCTTCCTCAAACTCTCTCAAAAAAGAGAACAGGAGGCAACACTTCCAAACTCATTCTATGATACCACCATTACCCTGATACCAAAACCAGACAAGGACACTACAAGGAAAGAAACTTACAGGCCAATATCCCTGATGAAGATGGATGCAAACATTCTGAACAAAATATTAGCAAACTAAGTCAACAATACATTAAAAAGACCATACACCATGATCAAGTGGGATTTATTCCAGGGATTCAAGGATGGTTCACTATCTGCAAATCAATATTATAAACCACATTAACAAAATGAAGGATAAGAATCATATGATCATTTTAATAGACACAGAAAAAGTATTTGACAAAATTCAACATTTATTTATGAAAAAACTCTCAAAAAGGTGGTATAGAGGGAACATATGTTAATGTAATAAAGGCCATATGTGACAAGCCTGCAGCTAATATCATATTCAACAGCGAAAAACATAAAGTTTTTTCTCTAAGATCAGGAATAAGACAAGGATGCCCAGTCTTGTCACATTTATTCGGTATAGGCTTGGAAGGAAGGATAGAAGAAATAAAACTGTTTCTATTTGCAGATGACATGACATTATATATAGAAAACCTTAAAGACTCCACCAAAAAAAAGTTAGAACTAATCAATGAATTCAGTAAGTTGCAGGATACAAAATCAATACATACAAATCAGTTGCATTTTTATATGCTAATAACAAGCTATTATGAAGAGAAATTAAGAAAACAATCCATTGACAATTACATCAAAATGAATAAAATAGTTAGGAATAAACTTAACCAATGAGGTGAAAGATCTGTACACTGAAACCTATAAGACACTGATGAAAGAAATAGAAGACACAAACAAATGGAAAAATATTCCAGGTTCATGGATTGGAAGAATAGATATTAAAATGTCCATACTATCCAAATCAATCTACAGATTCAATGCAATTCCTATCAAAATACCAATGGCATTTTTCACAGAACTAGAACAAATAATCCTAAAATTTATATAAAACCACAAAGACCTGGAATAGCCAAAACAATCTTAAGAAAGAAGAACAAAAAAAAAAAAAAAGAAAGAAAGAAGAACAAAGCTGGAGGCAACATGCTTCTTGTTTTCAAACCGTATTACAAAGCTACAGTAATTGAAACAGTATGGTACTGGCACAGAAATGGAAACATAGATCAATGGAACAGAATCAAAAGCCCAAAAGTAAACTCTCATATGTATGGTCAATTAATTTACAACAAAGGAGACAAGAATATACAATGGAGAATGGATAATCTCTTCAATAAATTGTATTGGTAAAACTAGACAGCCACATGCAAGAGAATGAAGCTCTATCTTACACCATACACAAAATTAACCCAAAATAGATTAAAGACTTGAACAGAAGACTTGAAACCTTAAAACTCCTAGAAGAAAACATAGGAGGTAAGCTCCTTGACATCAGTTGTGGTAATGACTTTTTGGATTTGACACTAAACAGAAAGGCAAAAAAGCAAAAATAAACAAGTAGGACTATATCAAACTAAAAGACTTCTGCACAGCACAGGAAACGATCAACAAAATGAAAAGGCAACCTATGGAATGGGAGAAAATATTTGCAAATTATGTATCTGATAAGGGGTAAATATCTAAAAAGTATTTAAACTCATACAACTCAGCAGAAAAAAGAAGCAAGAAACAATCTAGTTTAAAAATGGGCAGAATATCTGAATAGAGATTTTTCCAAAGAAGACATACGGAAAGCCAACAGACACATGAAAAGATGCTCAACGTCACTAATCATCAGGGAAATGCAAATCAAAACCATAATTAGATATTGCTCCATGCATGTTAGAATAGCTATTATCAAAAAGACAAGAAATAACAAGTGTTGGCAAGGATGTAGAGAAAAGGGAAACGTCGTACATTGTTGGTGGGAATGTAAATTGGTGCAGCCACTGTGGAAAACAGTATGGAGGCTCCTCAAAAAATAAAAATGAGAACTGTCATATGGTCTAGCAATTATATTTCTGGGTATTTATCTAACAGAAACAGAATCACTGTCTCCAAAAGATATCTGCAGCCCCATATAGATTGCAGCATTATTTCCAATAGCCAAGGCATGGAAACAAACTAAGTGTCCATGGATGAATGAATGGATAAAGAAAATATAGTGTATATACACAATGAGATATTATTCAGCCATAAAAATGAAGGGAATCCTGCCATTTGTGGCAACATGGATGGATCTGGAGGGTAAGTGAAATAAGACACTCAGAGAAAGACAAATACTTATAATATCACTTATATGTGGAATCTTAAAAAATAAGTTAAAATTAAAAAAAGTAAACTCATGGATACAGAGAACAGATTTGTGATTACCAGAGCAGGTGTGTGTGTGGGGTAGGAGGGTGTGTGGGAAAATGGGAGAAATGAGTCAGGGTGGTGCAAAGGTACAAACTTCCAGTTGTAAGATAAATAAGTCCTGGGAATGTAATATACAGCATGGTGACTACAGTTAACAATACAGTATTGTATATTTAGAAGTTGCTAAGAGAGTAGATCTTAAAAGTTCTCATCACAAGGAAAAAAATTGTTACTATGTGTTGTAATGGATGTTAACTAAACTCATGTTAATCATTTTGCAATATAAACAGGTATCAGATAATTATATTGTATGATTAAAACTAATACAAAGTTATATGTCATTTATATGTCAATAAAAATAAATTCTGCATAGCGCCCAAATGGCCAGGTCGTTATACTGCCATCTTGCTCAGTCAGTAGAAGTGGGCTGCCCTGGGAAGGACCTAACCTCCACATAGGTGGTTCTCTGCAGCTGAGACAGAAGGAGCTGATAGCTAGAGGCTCTCTGCAGACCACATCTGAAAGGTATACTCAAGTATCTACCACAGTAACTTATATAAATGTTTCAGTATGGGGCACTTAGGATTAAGGCTGCTACCAGTAATATAAAAAAAGAAAAAATTAATTTGGAAAAATCCAGTTTTAGAATAAACATTAAATAGATAAACTACCAAGTTCTAAAAGTAAAGTTCAAGGCAATGAAAAATATTCAGAGACCTCATCCTACTACTCCTATTATAGTATCTCCATTAATGTTGGCTAGTTCCAGAATTAGCTTAAGTTTTTCTGGTGATTAGTGTCATCTCTTGGTAGAGCACACAAGAGTTTTAAAACATTAGGTTTTCTTTATCATTTTAAGAAAATATCACTTGTCAAATTGGTATAAATTATAGGTGCATTGGCAACACATAATAATTAATTAAACCTCTTAAAGTTTGTTAAAATAGTTACAAAGGTAATGGGATATTTTTCTCCAAGCAATTTTAATCCAGTTAAGTTTTGGGAGTGTCAAGGAATCTAAGACAGAAGGTTATACCACCACCTTGTGATAAAATGACTGTAGAGCAAACAATTAAATTGTTCTGAAAAAATGCAAAAATGAAAATATTGATACCTAATACGGATACCTAATATCTAGGAGAAGAGAAATCTAAATACACAGAGCACTATAAATATTTTAGATGCAAAGGGAAATGTTCTGCTAGCTGTTGTCACTGGATTTCAGTACTTTGTTCATTTTTAAACTTCAGCAGTGTAAAGCTTGTGAGGTGAAATATTACATGCTTTTTAAAAATTTGGGATCAGTTATGTTATAAGAGATTTTACTAACTCAATATTGCCATATAATATTTGAATTAATAGTTTATATGCGTCCCTAAATGATAAATTAGAATTTTCAGTGCTTTTAAACTGATAAAGCATTTTATATCTGTTTTTACTACATTGTGTAGTATGAATTTCACCAGGATATTTCTGTAACAGAGCACAAAATACTTTCTTTACATATCACTTTTTTTTTTACAATAAAATACAAAAGCATTCACCTCTTTATAATACATCACTTGCCCAAATCCTCAAAATCAGGGTGAAAGTGGTATTAAAGAGCCTGAATGAAACATTATTGTAATTTTATAATCTTGATTTTAAAATCTTGAGGTAAATGATGCAGTGCTGGAAATAAGTGATTTTAAGCATCTTTTAAGCAAAGCAGTTAAACTCAAAGACAACTAACTATCGATCAATAGTTTTTAAACTTGTTTAACAGTAAGAATCATAAGGGACATTTGTTCAAAGTACATTTTACTAGGCCCCAATTCCAGACCCTCGGAATTAGAATCTTCAGGTTAGGACTCTGCAAAAATTATTTATGGAAAAATGTACCCCCTGGAGATTACTGTCCTGCTAACTCAGGAAACATAGCTCTAATTCAACTATAAAACCTAACATAAGACACAGTATTAAAAGACCAGATAAATAAGAATCCCTGTTAATATAAGTGTTGGTTTTCTTATCTGCAAAGAGGGTAGCAGTGATTGTATTCAAGTAATGATAGGACAGTAAGCACTGACTCACTGTATGTAAAACACCTCGCACAGTGCCTGGCACAAAATAAGGCCTTAGATAATGTTAGCTGTGATAACTGCATATCATCATCATTATCAGAGTGACTTCAATTCTTAGAATTTATATATCATTGAAGAAAAATTCATTTGCAATAGAAACATAATTTCTACAGTTATTAAAGCTGTAGAGAAATTAAACTATGAAACAAAAATAAGCCGTTCTCATGAGTTATATTTGTTTTTATAAATCTTGAAATTACACTTTTTGCAAGTTTTTTTTTTTTTTTTAACTTCAAAGAGTTATACCACCACCTTGTGGCAAAATGACTGTAGAGAAAACAACCATTTACCAGCTTGTTCCTTAGTCATCACGGAGAAAATAATTATTTATTCAAGTGAAGAAACAAAACGTAATTGTACAAATATTGGCCGATAAATGTAAATGTGTGAATGAATAAGTGAACAAATAAGCAAACCGATCCCTAAACGAAAAAGTAAAACTGAGAAATGCAGCTCTCACTTGAAAATTGCAAATCTTTCAGAGGCAGGAATCTGCCAACTTACTGTCTTGCCAGGTGTTCAAGTTGCCCTGGGCCTGCGGAGCCAAGTGAAGAGCCGCAGTTCAAGCTTTGAAAAGGCAGCGGTGTCGGTGCATTGGGTATCAGGTCCCGGTTAGAGGCAACTCCCACGACATCTCAGACAGCTCACTGTAGGTAGGACAGTAGGCAGGTGTGTCAGTCAAGTGATGCTTGCCGTAACACGTTTGCAGATAGATACGTTATACACAGAATGGGCATCCCTGAAATCCTAAGTGTGTTGTTCAAATCCTCTTAGAAAAATATTTTGGATGAATTTTACGTGGAATCTCATCTTCCTACCTCCCCTTCCCATCTTGATCATTTTCAAAATGATGGCATAACTGATTTAGAAGGTCAGCACAGCTTTCATGAAAATTTTAGGTTATTTCAATTTTGTTGTTTGAAATGAATGTTCAAAAATCAAACATTTATCTAATCTACCTCAAATGTGAAACGTGTCAATATTTATTTCTCTTCTGACAATTTGTATCAGCTCAAATGTAGATTTTACTGCTTATCCACTTTTTGTGACCAGATGAGATTAATTTTAAAAAGCCATTTGGTGTAAAATAAGCAATTGACTGTAAGCTCCTCAGCATTTTCCTATTTTTTTCTTTAAGGAAACGTCTCTGAACTCACCTGGACATTTCCTACTTAATTCTTACCCACTGGTATCCAATTATCACTCTATTAACATATACACCCAATAATAGCTTCCTTAATTTACTTCACCATGCTAATAATTAGCAGGAGATTACCCATGAATGTAGGGATGCGGAAGGGAACATTTACTAATATATATTTCTGAATTTAGAGAACTATGATAGTCCATAGACTAACATAATCAGAAAAAAGTTTCCCGTTTAAAAAAAAATGCAGGGGTGGGATAGGGAGGGTGGGAGAGAGGGAGACGCAAGAGGGAAGAGATATGGGAACATACGTATATGTATAACTGATTCACTTTGTTATAAAGCAGAAACTAACACACCATTGTAAAGCAATTATACCCCAATAAAGATGTTAAAAAAAATGCATCTTAAAAAACAAAATGCAGGAAGATGAAACCTAATAAGAACATGAAAAAGCAACCACTGTATAGCACAGGGAACTGTATTCAATATCTTGTAATAACCTATAATGGAAAAGAATCTGAAAAAGAATATATATATTATACAATATATATATAACTTAATCTTAATATATGCATATATAAAACTAAATCACTCTCCTGTATACGTGAAACTAGCACAACATTGTTAATTAACTATACTTCAGTAAAAAAATCAAATCAAATTAAAGTATATTACAAACACTGAAAAAAAAAGACAAGGCTTCAACAAAGCTTACTTATTACTCAACAACAATTAAAAATTTTCCAAATATAATACACCAAGCCATCCACATATATTGATCAAATTGTACCTTATAAATGTGGTCTTCAATGAGCATCTCAGATAAGGAGAAGAAAAAATATATACTATGGGAACAATTCACTGCCTAAGTAGCAAATGTGAGGAGACTTCAGAGATGGGAGAGATGACTTCTGAGAGCAGTACCACTCCCCTGCTACTAACTCTTCTCTCCTTGTTAATCACTACTCAACACAGTGTGACCCTTCTCACTGTCTAGAAACTTCCTCTTTTTTGGCTACCTTGACAGCCTCTTACCTGGTTACTGAAATAGGGAAGAAAAAGAGCTGTTTCCTCTACCCTTCTAAGTTCTTGACAGAGACTCCTCTAACAAAAAACAGATGGACAAGAGAAAAGCATACAAATTCGTTTATTTTAAGTTTCACGTGACACTGGAAACTTCATTAGAAAAATGAAGACCTGAAGAAGTGGTTAAACCTGGGAGTGTTTCTGTTTGGTTGGAAGAAGACTGGAAAGTCATGGAAAATATGATAGGAAAAAAAGGGGTATGAGCTTAATGCGGTAAATTAGGGGAAACAGCAAAGCCTTTTCAGTCTAATTCCTCTTGATGTCTTGGAGATGCGGATGAACATTTTCTCTGGGTAAAGAAAAGGCACCCCTCACATAAGGGTCTTATGATCTTCTTTAGGGGAAGGTCAGAGAGTCCTTTTTACACATGCTCTTTCTCAAATTCCTTCAGCTTAAAATATTCAGTATGCCATGGTGTCATATTTTGGGTTAGTGTGTCCTGAACCCCAATCAACAGATTCACAGAATTAGTTTCATAACAAAATGGAATTTAATTGGCAGCTCTAATTTCCAGAAGTAAGTTGTTCTGCAGACTTCTTCAAAGACACTGAGAATGTAATTTGAAATGAGATCTAAAGGGTGATTATTAGGTGGGCAAAGGGAAAAGCCTAGGCAAATATTGTGTGGCAACATGGAAACAAGGGTGATTTGAGAAACTGCAAAGTAAGCATGGCTGCAGCAGAGAGAAGGAGGGGAGAGTGATGAGAGAAGAGGCGAGGCAGGGGCCCAGTCACATCAGCCTTTGTAGGATCTAGCCTAAAAGCAATGGAAGCTCTATTTTTAGTAGATTTTGTTGTTGTTGTTGTTTTTAATTAGTCATCAATTTTATACACATCAGTGTATACATGTCAATCCCAATCGCCCAATTCATCACACCACCACCACCACCCCGCCGGTTTTGTTTGTTTTTAAGGAACCTCCATATTGTTCTCCACAGTGGCTATACCAACTTACATTCCCACCAACAGTGTACAAGGGTTCCCTTTTCTCCACACCCTCTCCAGCATTAACTGTTTTTAGAGCTACCGTAAGTTCTAGCAATCCTACTCCCAGGCATATATCCAGAGAAGACCATAATTTGAAAAAGATACATGCACCCGAATGTTCATTGCAGCACTATTTACCATAGCGAGGAAATGGAAGCAACCTAAATGTCCATCAACAGATGAATGGATAAAAAAGACACGATGTGTGTGTGTGTGTGTGTGTGTGTGTGTGTGTGTGTGTGTGTGTATACATATATACATAATGGAATATTATTCAGGCATAAAAAAGAATGACAAAAAATAGTAACATTTGCAACATGATGGACCTAGAGATTGTCATACTGAGTGAAGTAAGTCAGAGAAAGACAAATATTATATAATATTGCTTATATGTGGAATCAAAAATCATGGTCGACTGCACCAGTGGGAGAGAGCTGTGAAGGAGAAAATGTTTCCACACACTGGGAAGCCCCTTCATGGGCGGAGACTGCGGGTGGCGGAGAGGGGAAGCGTCGGAGCCGCGGAGAAGAGCGCAGCAACAGGGGTGCGGAAGGCAAAGCGGAGAGATTCCTGCACAGAGGATCGGTGCCGACCGGCACTCACCAGCCCGAGAGGCTTGTCTGCTCATCCGCCGGGGCGGGCGGGGGCTGGGAGCTGAGGCTTGGGCTTCGGTCAGATCGAAGGGAGAGGACTGGGGTTGGCTGCGTGAACACAGCCTGCAGGGGTTAGTGCACCACGGCTAGCCGGGAGGGAGTCCGGGGAAAAGTCTGGACCTGCCAAAGAGGCAAGAGACTTTTTCTTCCCTCTTTGTTTCCTGGTGTGTGAGGAGAGGGGATTAAGAGCGCTGCTTTAAAGGAGCTCCAGAGATGGGTGTGAGCCGCGGCTAAAAGCGCGGACCCCAGAGACAGGCATGAGATGCTAAGGCTGCTGCTGCCGCCACCAAGAAGCCTGTGTGTGAGCACAGGTCACTCTCCACACGCCCCTCCCGGGAGCCTGTGCACCCCGCCACTGCCATGGTCCCGGGATCCAGGGACAACTTCCCCGGGAGAACGCACGGTGCGCCTCAGGCTGGTGCAACGTCACAATGGCCTCTGTCGCCGCAGGCTCGCCCCGCACTCCATGCCCCTCCCTCCACCCAGCCTGAGTGAGCCAAAGCCCCCGAATCAGCGGCTCCTTTAACCCCGTCCTGTCTGAGCGAAGAACAGACGCCCACTGGGGACCTACACGCAGAGGCGGGGCCAAATCCAAAGCCGAGCCTCGGGAGCTGTGAGAACAATACCCCGAGCAGCCTCAGGAGCAGCGGATTAAATCTCCACAATCAGCTCGATGTACCCTGCATCTATGGAATACCTGAAGAGACAACGAATCATCCCATATTGAGGAGGTGGACTTTGAGAGCAAGATTTATTATTTTTTCCCCTTTTCCTCTTTTTGTGAGGGTGTATGTATATGCTTCTCTGAGATTTTCTCTATATAGCTTTGCTTCCACCATTTGTCCTAGGGTTCTATCTGTCCCTTTTTTTGTTTTCTTTTTTAAAAAATTTAAAAAAATTTTTCTTAATATTTTTTATTTTAACAAATTTATTTTATCTTTATTTTATCTTCTTTCCTTCTTTCCTTCTTTCCTTCCTCCCTCCCTCCCTCCCTCCTTTCTTCCTTTCTTTCTTTCTTTCTTTCTTTCTTTCTTCTTTTTCTCCCTTTTCTTCTGAGCCATGTGGATAAAAGGCTCTTGGAGCTGCAGCCAGGAGTCAGTGCTGGGCCTCTGAGGTGGGAGAGCCAACTTCAGGACACTGGTCCACAAGACACCTCCCAGCTCCACATAATATCAAATGACGAAAATCTCCCAGAAATCTCCATCTCAACACCAGCACCCAGCTTCACTCAATGACCAGCAAGCTACAGTGCTAGACACCCTATGCCAAACAACTAGCAAGACAGGAACACAACCCCACCCATTAGCAGAGAGGCTGCCTAAAATCATAATAAGTCCACAGACACCCCCAAAACACACCACCAGACATGGACCTGCCCACCAGAATGACAAGATCCAGCCACATCCACCAGAACACAGGCACTAGTCCCCTCCACCAGGAAGCCTACACAACCCACTGAACCAACTTTAGCCACTGTGGACAGACACCAAAAACAACGGGAACTATGAACCTGCAGCCTGCAAAAAGGAGACCCCAAACACAGTAAGATAAGCAAAATAAGAAGACAGAAAAACACACAGCAGATGAAGGAGCAAGATAAAAACCCACCAGACCTAACAAAGGAAATAGACAGTCTACCTGAAAAAGAATTCAGAATAATTATAGTAAAGATGATCCAAAACCTTGGAAATAGAATAGACAAAGGCAAGAAACATTTAACAAGGACCTAGAAGAACTAAAGATGAAACAAGTAATGATGAACAACACAATAAATGAAATTAAAAATACTCTAGAAGGGATCACTAGCAGAATAACTGAGGCAGAAGAACGGATAAGTGACCTGGAAGATAAAATAGTGGAAATAACTACTTCAGAGCAAAATAAAGAAAAAAGAATGAAAAGAGCTGAGAACAGTCTCAGAGACCTCTGGGACAACATTAAATGCACCAACATTCGAATTATAGAGGTTCCAGAAGAAGAAGAGAAAAAGAAAGGGACTGAGAAAATATTTGAAGAGATTATAGTTGAAAACTTCCCTAATATGGGAAAGGAAATAGTTAATCAAGTCCAGGAAGCACAGGGAGTCCAATACAGGATAAATCCAAGGAGAAATACGCCAAGACACATATTAATCACACTGTCAAAAATTAAATACAAAGAAAACATATTAAAAGCATAATGGGAAAAAGAACAAACACACAAGGGAATCCCCATAAGGTTAACAGCTGATCTTTCAGCAGAAACTCTGCAAGCCAGAAGTGACTGGCAGGACATATTTAAAGTGATGAAGGAGAAAAACATGCAAACAAGATTACTCTACCCAGCAAGGATCTCATTCAGATTTAATGGAGAAATTAAAAACTTTACAGACAAGTAAAAGCTGAGAGAGTTCAGCACCACAAAACCAGCTTTACAACAAATGCTAAAGGAACTGCTCTAGGCAAGAAATACAAGAGAAGGAATAGACCTACAATAACGAACCAAAAACAATTTAGAAAATGGGAATAGAAACATACATATCAATAATTACCTTAAATGTAAATGGACTAAATGCTCCCACCAAAAGACACAGATTGGCTGAATGGATTCAAAAACAAGACCCATATATATGCTGTCTACAAGAGACCCACTTCAGACCTAGAGACACATACAGACTGAAAGTAAGGGGATGGAAAAAGATATTCCATGCAAATGGAAACCAAAAGAAAGCTGGAGTAGCAATTCTCATATCAGACAAAATAGACTTTAAAATAAAGACTATTAGAAGAGACAAATAAGGACACTACCTAACAATCAAGGGATCGATCCAAGAAGAAGATATAACAATTGTAAATATTTATGCACCCAACATAGGGGCACCTCAATACATAGGCCAATACTAACAGCCACAAAAGGGTAAATCAACAGTAACACATTCATAGTAGGGGACTTTAACACCCCACTTTCACCAATGGACAGATCATCCAAAATGAAAATAAATAAGGAAACACAAGCTTTAAATGATACATTAAACACGATGGACTTAATTGATATTTATAGGACATTCCATCCAAAAACAACAGAATACACATTTTTCTCAAGTGCTCATGGAACACTCTCCAGGATAGATCATAAATTGGGTCACAAATCGAGCCTTGGTAAATTTAAGAAAATTGAAATTGTACTAAGTATCTTTTCTGACCACAACGCTATGAGACTAGATATCAATTACAGGAAAAGATCTGTAAAAAATACAAACACATGGAGGCTAAACAATACACTTAATAACGAAGTGATCACTGAAGAAATCAAAGAGGAAATCAAAAAATATCTAGAAACAAATGACAATGGAGACATGATGACCTAAAACCTGTGGGATGCAGCAAAAGCAGTTCTAAGAGGGAAGTTTATAGCAATACACTCCTACCTTAAGAAACAGGAAACATCCTGAATAAACCACCTAACCTTGCACCTAAAGCAATTAGAGAAAGAAGAAGAAGAACAACAACAAAAAACCCCAAAGTTATCAGAAGGAAAGAAATCATAAAAATCAGATCAGAAATAAATGAAAAAGAAATGAAGGAAACGATAGCAATGAAACTAAAAGCTGGTTCTTTGAGAAGATAAAGAAAATTGATAACGCATTAGCCAAACTCATGAAGAAAAAAAGGGAGAAGACTCAAATCAATAGAATTAGACATGAAAAAGGAGAAGTAACAACTGACACTGCAGAAATAAAAGAGATCATGAGAGATTACTACAAGCAACTCTATGCCAATAAAATGGACAACCTAGAAGAAATGGACAAATTCTTAGAAATGCACAACCTGCCAAGACTGAACCAAGAAGAAATAGAAAATAAGAACAGACCAATCACAAGCACTGAAATTGAAACTGTGATTAAAAATCTTCCAACAAACGAAAGCCAAGGACCAGATGGCTTCACAGGCGAATTCTATCAAACATTTAGAGAAAAGCTAACACTTATCCTTCTCAAACTCTTCCAAAATATAGCAAAGGGACGAACACTCCCAAACTCATTCTATGAGGCCACCATCACCCTGATACCAAAACCAGACAAGGATGTCACAAAGAAAGAAAACTACAGGCCAATATCACTGATGAACATAGACGCAAAAATCCACAACAAAATACTAGCAAACAGAATCCAACAGCACATTAAAAGGATCATACACCATGATCAAGTGGGGTTTATTCCAGGAATGCAAGGATTCTTCAATATACACAAATCAATCAATGTGATACACCATCTTAACAAATTGAAGGAGAAAAATCATATGATCGTCCCAACAGATGCAGAGAAAGCTTTCGACAAAATTCAACACCGATTTATGATAAAAATGCTGCAGAAAGTAGGGATAGAGGGAACTTTCCTCAACATAATAAAGGCCATATATGACAAACCCACAGCCAACATCGTCCTCAATGGTGAAAAACTGAAAGCATTTCCACTAAGATGAGGAACATGACAAGGTTGTCCACTCTCACCACTCTTATTCAACATAGTTTTGGAAGTTTTAGCCACAACAATCAGAGAAGAAAAGGAAATAAAAGGAATCCAAATTGGAAAAGAAGAAGTAAAGCTGTCACTGTTTGCAGATGACATGATACTATACATAGAGAATCTTAAAGATGCTACCAGAAAACTACTAGAGCTAATCAATGAATCTGGTAAAGTAGCAGGATACAAAATTAATGCACAGAAATCTCTGGCATTCCTATACACTACTGATGAAAAATCTGAAAGTGAAATCAAGAAAACTCTTCCATTTAGCATTGCAACAAAAAGAATAAAATATCTAGGAATAAACCTACCTAAGGAGACCAAGGACCTGTATGCAGAGAACTATAAGACACTGATGAAAGAAATTAAAGATGATACAAATAGATGGAGAGATATACCATGTTCTTGGATTGGAAGAATCAACATTGTGAAAATGACTCTATTACCCAAAGCAATATACAGATTCAATGCAATCCCTATCAAACTACCACTGGCCTTTTTCACAGAACTGGAACCAAAAAATTCACAATTTGTATGGAAACACAAAGACCCCGAATAGCCAAAGCAATCTTGAGAATGAAAAACGGAGCTGGAGGAATCAGGCTCCCTGGCTTCAGACTATACTACAAACCTACAGTAATCAAGACTGTATGGTACTGGCACAACAACAGAAATATAGATCAATGGAACAGGATAGAAAGCCCAGAGATAAACCCACGCACATATGGTCACCTTATATTTGATAAAGGAGGCAGGAATGTACAGTGGAGAAAGGACAGCCTCTTCAATAAGTGGTGCTGGGAAAACTGGACAGGTACATGTAGAAGTATGAGATTAGATCACTCCCTAACACCATACACAAAACTGAGCTCAAAGTGGATTAAGGACCTAAATGTAAGGCCAGAAACTATCAAACTCTTAGAGGAAAACATAGGCAGAACACTAGATGACATAAATCACAGCAAGATCCTTTTTGACCCACCTCCTAGAGAAATGGAAATAAAAACAAAAATAAACAAATGGGACCTAATGAAACTTCAAAGCTTTTGCACAGCAAAGGAAACCATAAACAAGACCAAAAGACAACCTCAGAATTGGAGAAAAAGGATTAATCTCCAAAATTTATAAGCAGCTCATTCAGCTCAATAACAAAAAAACAACCCAATCCAAAAATGGGCAGAAGACCTAAATAGAGATTTCTCTAAAGAAGATATATAGACTGCCAACAAGCACATGAAAGAATGCTCAACATCATTTATCATTAGGGAAATGCAAATCAAAACTACAATGAGATATCATTTCACACCAGTCAGAATGGGCATCATCAAAAAATCTACAAACAATAAATGCTGGAGAGGGTGTGGAGAAAAGGGAACCCTCTTGCACTGCTGGTGGGAATGTGAATTGGTTCAGCCACTATGGAGAACAGTATGGAGGTTCCTTAAAAATCTACAAATAGAACTACCATAGGACCCAGCAATCCCACTACTGGGCATACACCCTGAGAAAACCATAATTCAAAAAGAGTCATGTACCAAAATGTTCATTGCAGCTCTATTTACAATAGCCCAGAGATGGAAACAACCTAAGTGTCCATCATCGGATGAATGGATAAAGAAGATGTGGCACATATATACAATGGAATATTACTCAGCCATAAAAAGAAACGAAATTGAGCTATTTGTAATGGGGTGGATGGACCTAGAGTCTGTCATACAGAGTGAAGTAAGTCAGAAAGAGAAAAACAAATACCGTATGCTAACACATATACATGGAATTTAAGGAAAAAAATGTCATGGAGAACCTAGGAATAAGACAGGAATAAAGACACAGACCTACTAGAGAATGGATTTGAGGATATGGGGAGGGGGAAGGGTAAGCTGTGACAAAGTGAGAGAGTCGCATGGACATATATACACTACCAAAGGTGAAATAGATAGCTAGTGGGAAGCAGCCGCATAGCACAGGGTGATCAGCTCGGTGCTTTGTGACTACCTAGAGCGGTGGGATAGGGAGAGTGGGAGTGAAGAGATTTGGGAACACATGTATATGTATAGCTGATTCACTTTGTTATAAAGCAGAAATTAACACACCATTGTAAAGCAATTATACTCCAATAAAGATGTAAAAAAAGAAAAAAATCATTGTCCAAATAGAAGGAGAGTCACAGATGTAGAAAACAATCTTATGGTTACCAGCGAGGATGGGAGGGAGGGATAAACTTGGAGATTGGGATTGACATATACACACTACTATATATAAAATAGATAGCTAATAAGGACCTACTGTATAGCACAGGGAACTCTACTCAGAACTCTGTAATGACCTATATGGGAAAAGGATCTAAAAAAAAGCAGATGTATATATATATATATATATATATATATATATATATATATATATATATATATATATATATAAAATTCATTTCATTGTACAGCAGAAACTGACACAACATTGTAAATCAACTACACTTTAATAAAAATTTTTTTTAAAAAAAGGAATGCATCTTAAAGCTAGGGAGGAAATGATGATATTTCCCTTCTAGGTAAAAGTTTTCCTTCAGACAGTTCCTTCTTGCCTAGTGACCATGACGTGCAGTCCATCTCCAGTTGTCCTTCCTCCAGAGTTCATTGCTCAGGTGTGGGCACGTGACTAATGGGCAGCAGATCCAAAGGTGACAGGTAACCAGTGAACTCGATGGACAGGCTCATTAAGATTAGCTAGACCAAACCGATCCACTTTCCAAGGAATTTGAACTAATACATAAAAGTAATATTCCAGTTATCAGAAGCTGTCATGTGGTTGAGGATCTATCCCAAGAAGCCATGAATTAGCTGGTTATATTCATAGTTATTCTAGATTTTGACTTGGAAATAAAATTAGGTAATTTTACAATTTTAAAGTCATCTGTAGGGGGCCTCTTAAATTTACCAGCACATGTGCTACATTTTTATTCAATATCTGAAGTCACAGATTGTTGTCTGATTCAATATGAGTTTATTTACTTCTACTTAATGAGGTTTGTATTTTTTTCCTTCCCCCCACACACTGACAAACCTCCTACTCTATTAAATAAATGTGAATTTCATGAACACAGTGAAGGATTTGTGTGTGTCTGTGCACACGCATCTCAGTATCACTTTTGAACTGATCTCAATTATTTTGGAAACTCACTCTTTGGTCCTCTGAACACCTCATTTCTAATGTGTGGAGGGAGGGTGTTTCCCACCACCAAGAAGTTTTCTGGACGCCAACTGGGTGTCCTACAGTTCAACTCAATTCTAACACTACATACTTGGAAACAGCATCAGATTCCACAGGTTATGGGCTCAGTCCTACCAGACCACATGCCACTCCACTGCCACCCACCTCCTTACACACACACACACACACACACACACACACACACACACTTCAGATGTGAATCGCAAGTCCAGGTTATCACCTGTGCTTCTGACTGATTCACTATAGATCAGCAATTCCAGCGACCCTCCTTGGTTTGGGGTAAATTTGCTTGAGTGGCTCACAGAGCTCAGAGAAACATTTACTTAACTGATTGCTGGTTTATTAATAAAAGAATATGACTCAGAAGTAGCCAGATAAAAGAGATGCCTAGGGTAAGGTATGAGAAAGGGCATGGAGCTTCCTTGCCCTCTCTGGGTGTGACTCCCCAAATCTCCACTTGTTCACCAACTCGGAAGCTCTTGGAACCCCTCTTTTTGAGTTTTTATGGAGGCTTCCTGAAAGGCATGACTGATTACAACACTGATGGCTGAACTCAGTCTCCAGCCCTGTCCTCTCCCCTGAGGCTGGAGGTTCAGGGGTGGGGAGGAAAGCGAAAGTTCCAACATTCTAATCAAATCTTTGACTCAGCTAGCAACCAGCCCCCATCCTTAGGTTCTTTCCAAAAGTCACCTCATTAACATAAAAAGACACTTTTGTTGTCCTTATAACTTAGGAAATTCCAAGACTTTTAGGAGATTTGTGGCAGGAACAGGGTTTGAAGACTGAATATATACTTTTTATTGTAAATTGCAACATCACACTCACCAAAATAGCTTTCAACATTATAGATTGTGAACTCTATCAGGAAGGACAACTTGATTTAGTCAATTAAGTTTTTGGTGCTGTAGTTTACAGAAAAAATATAACCCTGAATTGTGGTGCTAATGTCACCTGGTTCAATTTTCTCTATCAGCTGACCTCAACTTCGTAATCCCATACCTTATACACAGTTTTGTTAACTCCAAGAGTTTGCTCTTGTAACAGGCCCTCACAAACAGTAAAGTATTAAGGACGTCAGTGAAAAGAAAAATTCCGTTGAGATAATTTTTAAGTGCCTGACACCTCTGCCTCCTAGTTATCCTAGTTCCTTCACATAAATTGTGTTCAAGTGAGAGAATGTAATTTTATTTATTATTTTTTAAAATATTTATTTATTTATTGGGCTGTGCCAGGTCTTAGTTGTGGCATGAGGGATCTTTTAGTTGTGGCATGTGAACTCTTAGTTTTGGCCTGTGGTATCTAATTCCCTGACTAGGGATCAAACCTGGGCCCCCTGCATGGAGAGCACAGAGTCTTAGCCACTGGACACCAGGGAAGTCCCAAGAGAATGTAATTTTAATAATAAATCACAAAATTGGGTGTGTGTTAGCAAGCTGGGGAAAAAACAAATTCCCGAAGTAGCAACCAGGAGGATTCCCTCCAAACAGGACAGAGGAAGACTATGCTTGGGAATTTGAGCAGCCCCAGAGGAAAGCTCTAAATACGCCAACATCAGGATTTCCACAAGGAAATGTCCCCGCCAGATCACTCTACATAAAGGTCATGGTTTAAAAAATTCATCTGCTCTCAGAGTTTCCATTTGGGTTTCTAATGTACCACTCTTAAATATGAGCAAGCACGCAAGCAACAAAACAGGTAGAAAAAAAAAGAAAATGTGAATTAAGTGGAGAGAAGAAAAACATTCAGAGCCATGAGATACTGCATTCATAAACTAAAATGGATGCTTTGAAAAAGTAACATTCAAAGGACTAATAGAGATATTTTGAAAATTGAAACTATTAGAGCAGAAAAGAAAAAAATTCACAAGATTTGGAATATGAAGTCAACAATCTCGCATAAAGTAAGATAAAGAAGCAAATAAATAGGAAAGAGTGAGGGGGAAAAAGAAAGGAAACAGTCCAAGAGATCTGATAGAAATTTCCAAAAAGAGAAAAAAAGTCCGTAGAAAGGATAAAGTCATGAATAAAATATTTTTCAAAAGATTAGCAGATCTGGAGAATATAAATTTGCACTCAAAAGGGATTCACACACAGAGTGCCTAACATAATGGAAGGAAACAGAGCCCATCAAAGTATATACCTGCGAATCAGAGGAATATTGACAAGGTGAGAGAGAAAGAGAAAGAGAGACAACTAGGTTTCAAAGAAAAGATAAGAATTTGAATGATTTCAGTCACATTTGGGCCTAGAAGACAGCAGAGAAATACCTTCAAAAATTTGTGAGACACCAATTTCCAATCTAGTGTTCTATACTTTGCCAAGCTATTAAGTAGAAAGATGATAGAATAAGGGAATATTCACATATGCAAATTCTCAAAAAATGTTTCACATGCATCCCTTTATTAGGAATATGCTGGAAGATATACTCCACCCAAACAGGAAGTAAACAAACAAACAAACACTCCCTTCTTCCCCAACAGGAACCCAGGAAATAGGAGATCCTACAATGAAGGGAATTAAAATGATAGTGAAGTGTGTCCAGGATCAAAGGTGGTCACAGAGAGGATCGAGTCCAGATTTTAGCAGTTCAGAAGTTTCCAGGAAAGTTATTTTTTAGTAAGAAGAGAAAATTCGGAGAAGACCTAACGTGTTTAGATATAATAAGAAGTTTATTATATAAGAGAAGGAGCCTTTGGGGGTGAATTAGTGAAGAGTACATAAGAAAATATTAGCTCAAAGTTAAACAAAATGTACAAGAAAAAGTGATCATAGTATACGGGATTCAGTCCTAAAAAACGAAACCAAAATTTCACTCTTAGCAAGTTGAAAGGATGTGTGTGCGTGTGTGTGTGTTTGTGTGTGTGTGTGTGTGTATGTGTGTGTGTGTGTAGTGGGGGGTGAAAAGGGATTTTGAAAAGATATAAATCCTCATCTTCCAAAAATGGGAAGTCAAAAGGTAATTTCAATGAGAAAATACAAGAAGTAGAAACATGTTTAAACATGTTACATGGAGATGCAGAGGTAAATACCAAAAGATCAAGTTGAAAAATTCAAAGCGGTTGCCACTTGGAAACAGGAAGTGGGATGGTAGAAGCTTAATAGAGTCATTAGAAACTTCAAGCTTTGGGCCAGCCTTTCCATAAATAACAACCTCAAATAAAGGGAGGAAAGTAAAAGGAAGTGAAAAATAATAAAATCTGGAAGAATATAATGAAAAACGATTCTGTGCCTTTCTCTATGGCTTGAATATGTAGCAATGAAGGTATATCATATTTATAATAAAAGACTTATTTTAAAAATTAAGTATATACATAAATAAACAAGTAATGCACAAACACACTGGCCTAGCCAGCCTATGGTATAGTGAACACATCATTATTAGCAGCTTTTGGAAACAAAACCTTATTGTTCCTTTAGTTTTATCATTATGAGATTAACATTTTAAAAGGAAAAGAAGCATAAAGATATAGAAATTTTCTCCCACCGCTGTAAATACTACTCTTCTCTCGTTGCCTTTCATGTGACAGTAACATGTTCTCCAATGATCACAGTGATTTGTGTACTTGGATAGTACTTTTACTTAATTGCCTGATTCTGCTCATGATACTTCTTTTAAAAATTAGACTAGTTTTCTGATATGGGGGGAATTTTCAAATTCTCTAAATTTCACTGTTTTAGGTGTATTGAGTATCAGAAAGTTATAGTCTTCCTATCTTAATACAGACATAGACTTTGGTATATGACAAGACAGGTTTAAATACTAGCTCTGCTGTTCAATAGCTGTGTAACTGCTCAGCTTATACTGTATTTCTGAGTTTCAATTTCCTCATTTAAAAAATGGCAACTATAATGTCTACATTGCAGGTGTGTTATAAAGATTATAAATAATTTGTGTAACATAGTAGGTGCTCAGTAAATGATTAATTTTGCTATTAATTTAGGTTCACTAGGAAAGGGAAAAAATGCATCTTATATCCGAATTTTCTAAAACATGATGTCTCAAATTGATAGAGACCGTGATTTTTTTGACATAAAATACAATGGAATAGTATTGGGGTGTTCTTCACGAACTGCAAACAGCCTGTTTTCTGTTTTCCACAGGAACTGCTTTAGGGATGCTTTTAGGACAGCCTGAGTGGCATATTGGTGGTACTAACGGTATAAAGTATTGATTTTGGTTTATATTAAATGCAATTTTATTTAAACAGGGGAAATTTCTCCTCCCCCCACCCCTCCCCCCACCCCTCCCCCTCCCTCTGAATACACTCTCTGCATAAAGACAAAAGTCTCCACAAAATACTGAGAGGTAGAAGTAGGGAAGGGTGCATTTGTATAGGATGTTGACATTTTTTATCTATATAACTACGTATAAGTGAATAGAAAACTAAAACACTTTAAAATCTAGATTTTGCTATTAAGGACAAATGATGAAAGCAGAAAGCTGAAGACCCAAAGCTGTCAGAAAAATCTGACTAAGCCACGTTAGTCATTTAAGAAATAAATCATAAATAGATCACAATAGAAAAGCTGTCGTCTCTGAGGGACTGCTGAGCATACACTTTGTGCATCTTCTCCATTAGCAGGATTGGCACTGATGAAAGAGCTCTTGGTGCACTCAGTATAATCATGCAGTATTGATCCCACATCTTTAAACCAAAGCTGTAGGACTCCAGCAGAGGGCATGATTCACAAATGCTGCAGAGGGGGAAGCGTTATCTATTTATTGTATCTATCTATCTATCTATCTATCTATCTATCTATCTATCTATCTATCCATCCATCCATCCATCCATCCATCCATCCATCCATCCATCCATCCATCCATCCATCCATCCATCCATCTGGAGATGGATCTGAAATTTCCAATTTCTCTCAACCTCAGATTGCTTTCCTTTTGTAGTGGGCTCCATTCAGGGAGTTAGTAATGAAAGCTAATATACTTCATGTTTTTTACCCTAGAAAATGGCAATGAGGGCTTCCCTGGTGGCGCAGTGGTTGAGAGTCCGCCTGCCGATGCAGGGGACACGGGTTCATGTCCCGGTCCGGGAAGATCCCACATGCCGCGGAGCGGCTGGGCCCGTGAGCCATGGCCGCTGAGCCTGCGCGTCCGGAGCCTGTGCTCTGCGACGGGAGAGGCCACAACAGTGAGAGGCCCGCGTACCGCAAAAGACAAAACAAACAAACGAAAATGGCAATGAGAAACAGGAAGCTGGTTTTCTAGAGAGAGATTAATTATTGAATAAAATATTTAAAAATATTTCCTGAAAAATGATTCTTTTTGGCAAATTTCATTTTTCTTTAAAATGCTTGACTATGTTTCTTTCTTTATGGATATGAGCTGCCTTATTGAGTCCAGAATCTGAAGGAGGGGGAAAAAACATATTTTTTAATGCCAAGTTAACAGCCTATCTTAGGAAGGAAAGGTGACTACAGTTGGGAAAGCACCCAGAGCTTGATAAGAGCTCTTAATAATTAATTCTAAACAGCACATGTATGCACACATACATAAACCCCACCACTGAATAATAATTAGCTTTTCTTCTCAGGCGAGTGTCTTAAAATCTATATGTTGTAATTTAAAAATATTCCTGAGGTCAAAAATATTCAGGGAATATGAGGAAACTGGTAGAGGAGCTGAGGGACGAATCTCCATCATCAGGATTTCTCCGCCTACTCAAAATGTCCTGACCTCAGAGGAGCTTCCATACAACGTTCCTCTGTGGGTGGGGTCACCCCACCCCACCGCCGACACCTTGTCCAAGTCAGGCTAAACTTTATGATGACTGGAAGAAAAAAATCCCCAATAGCTCTCTCTCACCTTCTGACTCAAGATCCCAACATTTGATCTCGGTGTTTCTGAAAACGATGGGTTTGAGTTTTTAGCTTTAGCTTGTATTTGGCCCTCAGCCCTGAATCTGTCCTGTTGCACATAGGAGATTTCAGACATTATCTCAATTGGGTAACATATAACACATTGAAGGCAAAGTGATAGTTTTAATAGTGACTTTTGATAATGTTGATGATGGTAATGAAAAACAACACTGTGCAAATAGAACAAAGAACAATAGAGAACATAGAAAACAAATACGAATAGAAAGGGCAATAGGCTGTTTCAACTGAGGTCCTGGACCCCAATGAAAAAAATAAAGTATCCATCTCAATTACATATCTAAATGTACGTAGGTCCTGGGATTTTTCTTCTTCCTTGGGAGCAGACACACTTTCATTTTCCATTTTATGAGAGTACCAAAGAATTGCAGAGGCAGTGGCTCAGCATTCCTTTGAAGTATTTACTAAGGAGGCATTTCAAGCTCTACTACATGTCTGCTGCACTATCATTAAAAGCCAGTATTAAAATTCAGGGACCAAAAGCATGTTTACACTAGGCTCAAACATTTCTTTCATACATTAAAAGAACATCAAGCTATCCAAAATCATTTGTTAAAAAGGGCTCTTCTTGTTTACTCATCAATAAAGCACTTGGCCAGCATATTCTTAGCATTTTTAGTATTCTGTTTGTATAATTTTTTATTATTTTTATTTATTACAAGTAATAAAGACATAAACACTTATGCTTCCTAAAATTTTTACTATCAGATTCACATCTGATTTTTTTTAAAAATGCTTAACCCTATTCCTGCACTCAAACTTCTCAAATTATTTGAATCTATTTGGCTAGAAGGCATGATTTGTTTTCCAAAACTGTTTTTTTTTAGTAAGCACACAAAAATTCCAAAAATAAAAAATCTTTTTCTCGAAAGGAAACTTAATAGAACACTAAAATTAGAGTTTGGAGATTCTAACCTAAGACCACTAAATTTCTGACTTTGGGAAACATTTCAAAAGCCTCTCCTCTGAGCTAAAGGAATAAGTAGATAACATAGTTCACACAACATATTTCTGAAAATTCCAAGATCACCAGACTTGAAGCTACAGTTGAAACATTGTATCTCTCTTTAATTGCACATTTATACAATTGCAAATTGTGTAATTTTTTAAAGGGCAAACTTTACCTATACATTGTATTTGGTGTAAGAAATAGACTATTTGAGGGAAACATATTCATTTGGGTTAAATATCTAAATTTTACTTAAACAAACAAAAAGTCGTGTTCAGTATTTTCTAAAGTAGAATGGAATATGAGGTACACTGGTTTCTAATTCTAAACCCAATCCCAATTTTTCCATAGTCTTAAGTTTTAATTGCCTTTAAACTTCTCTAGCCTGTTTCTGTGTCGTACAGTGGATTCTTGCATATGAGTTGTGGTAGCTGGGGAAGTGGCCACGCCTGCATGAAAACCTGCTGTGTGGAGACTAGGGGATCAAGCACGTTGATGAGCTACCCCCATGAGCCCTGAAGCCATGCATCCCAGCTACTCCCAGCCAATGGCTAAGCAGGACAGGGGATGAGACCCAGCCCAGGCCTGCCTGAAGTCATACTTCTAACGAACGAATTTTCCTTGGAGCCTTCCCTTAGCTTGCCCAAGATTTTCTCAGACTTGTTCTGTGATCTGAGGCTCCCTTGCTTGCCCAGCGTTCCTTTTCTTCTCTGTCTTCACAGTTGTCACCCTTCCATCTCATCCTGAATGCTCTCCCTGCCTGCTTCCTCTCCCCACTGCCTTATCCTTCACAGGTAATACCCCAAATCCCTGACACATCCAATCCTGCCCAGATGTCTACTCCAGATGTCTTCTTGGAAGACACAAACTGACACAAATTGTATACAGGTGACGAGATGTGGTTTGGGGTCACTGTCCAGTTGGCAAGTGAGACCTCATCTTGAATGAAATGTGAGGCAAAGAAAGTTCCTGCATAAAGAGGCAGCCCAGGGCTTCCCTGGTGGCGCAGTGGTTGAGAGTCTGCCTGCCGATGCAGGGGACACGGGTTCGTGCCCCGGTCCGGGAAGATCCCACATGCCGCGGAGCCTGTGCGTCCGCAACGGGAGAGGCCACAACAGTGAGAGGCCCGCGTACCGCAAAAAAAAAAAAAAAAATAAGGCAGCCCAATTGCCATGAGTTCATGAGTGGTGACTTAGGAAGATGTCCCCATAGAGAGGAATGTCCTTGCTGGTGTGATGATTAAGGCGTTTTAAAGATATAGGGTTAAAAAAGCCCATAAGGACAGCACAATTGACTGTTTACTACTGAATTAAATTGAGGCTTTATAGAAGGACAATGACAAATTGAGGGCAGTTAACAAATAATTAAAATGTGATGGCTGGAGGACCACTATTGTAGTGTGAAGTAGAAGCCCTTGTTTCCTGTACTGGAAGAGCAGATGCAGTAGGGGAGCTGACCCACATTTCATATTTAGAACTGCAGAGCTCCAGAGACAAATTAAATGTTCAGCACAGACAGTACTGGTACCCTGAGGTCAGGGCAGTGGCTGGAAAAACGTGAACCTTGGAAACGCTGACCAAAATGGCCTTAACGCTCCCCTTTCCTTGACTAAACTTTAGACAGGCTTCATCCTGCCTCTAAGCCCCTGACCTCTCTTTCCTTCGAGCATTTACTTTAGAAAATGCGTTATATATTTTTCTTTGTCCTTTTCCTATGTAAATCCTTTAAAAAAACATCTTGACTGCTTTACAACCCAGGGAAGTATTTCTGGGGTGAACTGGGAGCCATCCTTTCAAAACCTAACCATCAGGAAGCTAGGGCATCTTCTCCCAGTTTCTCTGGGAAAGTAGGAGACTAACTTCCATGGGCACCAATTATACAGAAGGCCTAGTAACAGAGAAGAACATTTGTGAACTCAGGAATGACTCAATGTGCTAGACACACCCCATTGTCAACCCTGCCCCTGACATCCTCCAGCATACTTTTGCTAGCTCACCCCAGAGCTGGAAAACCCTCTTGACATTTGTTTCCATGGGGTTGAGGTCAGATGAGTTCTGGTCTCTCTCCCCTATTTCAACAGCCTTGAGTAAAGTTTTCCTGTGCAATTTTTGTTTTCACAACATCCCTGAGAATAGTAGTTCTTCAGATCCCTCTGACCTTGGGGACTTACAGAGGGGAGGAGGCTGTCCCTCCTTAGTAAGAGCTAATGCTTCTCCAGGCAGGAATAGGCTGCAAGACACCAAGCAGGTGTCCTTCTCAAGAGTTGCCCCTCCCTGCATCCTGGCTACTAGGCTGATGACTATGATTAAATCCTAGCATCATTTAATGAGAGATATGATGGGCCTGAGAAGGGAGGAATGAGGTTATACACTGAAGAAGCTACAAGTGGTAGCCAAGGGAATACCACTGGGATTAGGTTTTGAGGCTGTTTGATCAAGGGGGCCAGAATTAAAAACTGAACAAGAGCAATATATTGACTCGGCAGCATCTTCTTGGAATGTTTGATTTTATACCTGGGTAAGGACCCCAGAAAATGGAACACTCACCGCTAAGAGTGGCTCCTAGAAGCTAAGAATAAGATGGTTCACACTGAGCAAAGTGCAAATGCCTTTGTTGCCTGGCAGTTTGTAGAGGAAGAAGAAGAAGACTCAGGAATGTGGGCCCGGTGGAACTGATGTTATGTGAGGTCAGAAGACCCATGAGAGGATGCCAGCATTCAGGGGAATCCAGCATTCAGCAGGGCAGTCAGGAATGCATTGGGAGGGGTACCAGCATCCATAAGTTCAGGGGCAGCTCATCTCGGAGTGACAGGGCAGTCATTAGAAGAAGTGCTCATAGAGCTGGTCTGATCACTATCCGTGAGGTTGAGAAGCCCTGAAGTAATCGAGTCTAGGTGGCAGTGATTAACTGCCGGAAACAAGGGCCCCATAGGATTGGAGTAGTAGCCAAAGGGGGCTGGACTTGCAGGGAGTTACAGAGATTGTTAATAGAACATGACACCACCCCACGCAAAATAGACAGGTAGCCACTGAGTGTGCTGTTTGACTTGTACAATCAGAAGCAGCCTAGAACGGAAAAGCAGGAAGCTGAGGGCTATTGTCTCAATAAAAACTCGAAATTCCTTGCTCAGTTCTCAAACCTAAAACAGAATTCATGGACTGAAGAGAAGACCACGTATCCAGGAGGAACAAGTCTGTAACACCACAGCAAGTATATGCTGTACTGATTCCCCAGGTTCTTCCCCAAAGAGACTTATAGCCATTTTCTCATGTGATTATATACTGGGGAGATGGAAACACCCACAGGACTATTAGACACAGAGTCTGAGCTGACAGTGATACTTGTAGATTTAGTGTATCATCATGACCCCCTAGTTACTCTGCGGATTACAGGAGCCATGGAATAAATGGAATCCTGCTAAAATCTGGCTTAGAGTGGGTCCACTGTGTCAATAGATATAACTGATAGTCATTTCTTGGTCTCCAAATACACAATTGGCATGTCACTTGGAAGTTGGGGTATTCCCCATGTTGAGTCCTTGAATTTATTGGAAAGACCAAGTGGAAGACTCCAAAATTACTTCCTCTACTCTCCTCCCAGCCAAGATAGTAAATCAAAGCATCCCTGGGGGACAGGAAGGAATATAGAAATTGGCACCACCATTACAGACATAAAGGATGCATGGCCCTAATGTTCATCATTCTGGCCCTCCGAGAAAATGAATGGATTGTGGAGAGTGACCACAGACTACTATAAGCTCAGGCAAGTAACGGCTCTGGTCGTAGCTGCTATGTTATATGCGGTATTGCTGCTAAAGCTTACTAATAAGGCTTCAAGTGCATGGTATACAGACACGGGTTTTGCAAATGCGCTTTAAAAAAAAATTTGATCACAAAAGATCAGGAAAAAGTTGCATTTTTGTGGAATGGACAACAACATTTACTTATGGCTTTCCCCCAGGACTATATTAACTCTCTCACTCCTCTGACATAAATCAGATTTCTTCTGAATATATTATATGGACAGATTATCACATTATTACACTGATGACATTACATTGATGCTAAGTTAGGCACTATGAAAAACTGGTGGCTATTAAATTGGAGGCCTTGTTAAGACACATTTCAGAGAACTGCTATTTCAGTAAAGTTTTTAGGGGTCCAGTGGCCAGGGACATTTGCAATATCCCCTGAAAGGTAAAAGACAAATTGATGTGTCTTACAATTCCTATAATAGGAAAGAAACCACAACACATGGTAGAACATTTGGGGTTCTGGCCGGAACACATTGTGCACATAGAAGTGTTATGATGCTTAAGTACAATGATATGGAAGCTTACCAGAATTGAATAAAATCCCAGAGTAGAAAAGGGTTCTGCGGCTGGCCCAGGCTATGGTACAAGCGGTCCTGCTACTCGGGCCGCATAATCTTGTAGGTTCTATATTGTTAGAAGTGTCAGTGGTGGGAAAGATGGAATCCAAGTTTACGGCAAACCTTAGTGAGAGAATCCTAATGCGTGCTACTGGGCTTCTGGAACAAGGCCATGCCATCTGCAGTGGAGAATTCTACTTCATTAGAGAATCGTCTCCTGGCATGATACTTGACAAAGGGGCACCAAGTGACCTTGTGTCTGGAACTGCCCATAATGGGTTGAGTTCACCTCAAAAAGCAGAAGGCTGAGCAGCAGTCCCTCATAAGTTAGAAACAGTGCATTTGGGATCAAGTGTAAATGACAACAGAAGGCATAGGCAAGCTGCATGAGCAGGTGGCCCAGACCCCATGTCATTCACAATTGTTGTACTAGAGCCTCTTTGTGGGTAAATTCCCTATGACGAGCTGAAGAAAGAGGAAAAGGCCTAAGCTTAATTTCTAGATGGGTATAAGAATGCAAACTGAAACTGGATAACAGTGGAGAGCAGTATTTCTTGATAATAGTGAAGAGAGAAAACCTTCCCAATGGGTAGAAGTCCAAACGGAGAATCTGATCACCCACTCTTTGTGGAAGGAGAAGTGACCTAAGGGGAGAACATATGTACATTTCTGGCCATTTGCTAATGGCCTAGTAGACTGGTCAGGAGCATGGAAGGAAAAGATTGGAAAATCAGAGACGAGAAGGTCTGGGATAGCTGTGGATGGATATGTGGGAGTTGGCACTGAGTATAATTTTTGAATCATATATTAATGCCTAACAGAAAGTATCCACCAAAGAGGCACTGAACAATGAACTAGACAAAATGATTTGGCTCAGTTGACATTAGCCACTTTTGTCATTGTCCAGTCTAGAACTGGCATTAGGGACACATGAATGGAATGGCCACAGTCACACTACAGGTATTTCTTGATCATGGGCAAAGATTTTTTTTTTTTAATGGGCAAAGCTTAAATGATGTTTATGCTTACAGCTTTGTCTTTTAATTGTCCCCATACGTTTCTATTGTGTTTAAAATATAGAACGAAGAATTATGATAATTATATAAACAAGTCATGAGGTTTAGAAGAAAATTATCAATACCAGAATTATGTAGCAAGACAGTATTCAACCAGAAGCACAGCAAGTTCCACAGAAAGTGAGCCTTACTTTATTTTATTTATTTATTTATTTATTTTTGCTGTATGCGGGCCTCTCACTGTTGTGGCTTCTCCCGTTGCGGAGCACAGGCTCCGGACGCGCAGGCTCAGCGGCCATGGCTCACGGGCCCAGCTGCTCCGCGGCATGTGAGATCTTCCCGGACCGGGGCACGAACCCGTGTCCCCTGCATCGGCAGGCGGACTCTCAACCACTGCGCCACCAGGGAAGTCCGAGCCTTACTTTTTTTAGCACTTATTTAGATTCAATTTTGACTCAGACTTTGTAGAAAAATCTTGTTTTAAAACATGGCTACTTATAGTGATTTGGTGGGGGTGGGGGGAGAAATTACATAAAATGGGAGCAGAAAGGTTTTGTTTCAGGAATGCAATTGCATTCTCAATTTTGTTAGATTTGTGGGGTACCTTGCAGATTATGTAGTTCAACTCTTTAGTCTGGGAAAATCAGGCCTTGAGAAGGGAGACAGTGTCATAGCACTAATTAGTGGTAAAACTAGTGTTAGAATCCAGCTATTCTGACAGTCTATTATTTTTCCACTATGTCATATAGTCTATTGTACTTAGAATAATGTTATTTGAAAATACTGTCGTTACCCACATGAAATTCATATTCCTTGAAATAACTGATCTCTTAATTCGTCTTAATGGTGGCCCTGAATAAATCCTGCATTTGCTTTGTCCAAAAGAAGAATTAGGGTTTCCCTGGTGGCGCAGTGGTTGAGAGTCCACCTGCCAATGCAGGGGACCTGGGTTCGTGTCCCGGTCCGGGAAGATCCCACATACCGTGGAGCGGCTGAGTCCGTGAGCCATGGCCGCTGAGCCTGCGCATCCGGAGCCTGTGCTCCGCAACGGGAGAGGCCACAACAGTGAGAGGTTCGCGTACCGCAAAAAAAAAAAAAAAAAAAAAAAGAAGAATTAAAAATGCAACTTGAGGAAATGGTGATAATGCTGAAAAGTATGAACATTGATCACAGGTAACTTTCTAAATTATGAATTTATACCAGCTGTTTTCTCACATATTTAATAGTGCCATTTTTTAGAAAATGTTAATCAACCTATTCTACCCCTGGACACTCTTCTTTGATTACCATGTACCTTCTTGAGATGAGGTTATAGATTATCCATCCTCAACTCTAAGATTTCATTTAAAATTTAAATTTGCTTTTGATCAGTTTAACGACAAGAGCTCACTTTCAGGGTTTTTCCCATTTCCAATTCTAAACTTCAGATTATTTCTGTAGCACTAGCTAATCAGCATTTCACACCGCTTTTCTTGAATTTTTTTTTCTTTCTCAGATTCCTTATCAGTGTAAGTATTTTCATCACTCAGGTGATGATTCTGAGATCATAAGGTGACAAAAGTTTATCTGAGAATAATTTTCTCCTTCTTCTCTATATATTTTATAAATTCAATAGCCTTTTACTGTGAAATATTTTTATTATGTAAAATGTACTTTGTACGAGCACCTTACATTAAATTCATTGACAAAAATATTGAATGACAAGAAATGTTCTATCAGAAATTGTAAGAAAAAAGGTCCACTTGTCTAAGATTTGACTGAATGCTAGAATCAGAAAGGAAATAACATAAGGCCAAGAAAGTTAAAGTGATTTTTCCACTCTCCTATTCTCTAAAGTACTGAAACTTGTGAAAATCTTTTACTGTTATACCAATACCATTCTGGCCTCAAAGTCCTTTTTCCCCTTCTCTCTTTCCACACCACACTTTCTGACAAGCCATCACCTCCCTCCTAACCTTACTGCTTATAAAGACTAAGACAGATGTAACTCTCTGTTCTATCAGTGTTTCTCCTGACTTTCATCCCACCTGGTATTTATCCTTTTTCTTTCAAGAGAAAAGGAAAAGTGTCTGTGTGTATGCAGTATGTATGTATAAGTGTATGTGTGTGTGTGTGTGTGTCTGTGTGTATGTTGAAGATGGGGGGTGAGTGAGAAATAAGTGACCAAAATGGCCTTAACATTTCATTCAGCTTTGCCAAACTTTAGACAGGCTTCTTTCTGCCTCTAGGCCCCGGACCTCTCTTTCCTTAGAGCTTACTTTAATTTTTTCTTAATATAATCTTGATATACAAAAGATATATATTTAATGGATAAGATTCAATGAGTTTGGACATATACAAATGTGGAAACCATCACCACAATCAAGTTAGTAAACATATTCATCGCCTCCAAAACTTTCCTCATGTCTCCCTTTTTAGTGATAAGAACACCTAACATGAGATTTACCCACTTACATTTTTAAGTGCACAATTCAGTATTGTTAACCCTAGGCACTACATTGTACAGCAGGTCTCTAGAATTTACTCATCTTGCACAACTGAAACTTTATACCAATGGAAAAACAACTCCCCATGCAAGTGGGTGAACCAAACAAGAAGCATTTGCAATAGTTCAAGTGCGAGAGAGAATTAGAAAAACAGAAGGATGCAGTTTTTTTAATGGCTTGAATTTGAGGGGGAGAGTATAAGAGAAGAAGGTGTCAAGGATGTTGTCCAGTTTCTTGGTATGGTTTGGCAATAGGAACCACTATGAAGTTTTAGAAGGGACCTGTATGGTCAGATATGGATTTTAGATAAGTCACAGGTGACTGTGCAGGGGATACATTTGAAGGAGAGGAGGTGGCAAAGCCATTAAGAAGCTACTGTGGAAATCCAAGTAGGAGTTGATAGAGTCTGAATGAGGCATAACTGAATCAAATATTCTAGGCAGCTGTAATTCATTTAGTCTGCAAGTCCTAACTACTGTTAAAAGGAAGTAATTCAATAGTGTATGACTTTCTTTTCAAGGTCTACAGCAGATTTGAGTAGTCCCTTTCAAGGGAATATGCGAAGCATTCAAGAGCTCTAATCAATTGACAAAAATAGTTCCTTGAATTTCACAGGTAGAACAGAAAATTAAATTCTCCAGCTCAACAGAATAAAGCTGGCCCCCACATTAGAAACTTTTCTTCATTGAAAGCAGAAATGTCATCTGATGAAGGAAAATTGGTCAGTTTTGCTAATAATCAGTTATTGTCTCTGGTTCAGCTTTTTTCAAACTTTTAGGTGCAATACTGTATATTTTGAAGAAAGTGGTAATCTCTTATTTTTTTTGGAAACATTCTTTGAAGAATAGAGACTAAAATATGTTTAGAAATATATTATTTGAAAAATTTTCAATTGATAAATAAAAGATAGAATCAGATATTGCCCCCCTGGAATCATAACACTTATTTTATAGCAATACCATTATTACCAAAAATCAGAATTTATGACAGTTTATGCAATCTGATCCTGATACTTTATAAACCTCTCTTTTCAGGTCTTCTTTACCATTGTAAGCTTGGGAAATACAGTTTCTCAGTATTTTTGAAATAAGCAATGCGTCTTCACAACACTTGTTTACAATATTCCCTTAGCCTAATTCTTAGTCTCTTGTTTCAACTGGTAAATTCTAGTCCCCTTCTAAAACTTTACTCGTAGTTCCCTAAAATTTCCCTGATTTTCCCAGGAAGAATTAGTTATTCCATCTTACTTAATTTTTTATATTATTCTTTTACCCAATCCAATCATCATTCACTTTCTTTACTTCCCTCCTTAACAATTATACCAGGACTTCCCAGGTGGTCCAGTGGTAAAGGCTCCACCTTCCAATGCAGGGGACATGGGTGGGTTTGATCCCTGGTCAGGGAACTAAGATCCCACATGCAGTGGTGCAACTAAGCCCGCGTGCCACAACTACTGAGCTCGTGTGCCTCAACAAGAGGGCCCACTTGTCACAATGAAAGAACCTGTATGCCTCAACAAAGATCCCCCGTGCCACAACAAAGACTTGACACAGCCAAAAAAAACCAAAACAGTTATACCTTCTATGGTCTGGCAATGTAAAGGTCCTGAGACCTGTGCTCCCTTGAACATCTATCTTTTTGTCTAATTCACTTAATTAAAATTTACAGTGTCTGTTCTCTGCTCCTAGAAATAAACCAAGTCAAGGCAGGGGAAAGCCATATGGAAGGAAGATTGGTGTGACTATGTGCTGTCACTAAGCTCCAAAGAGCCTTCAATACAGCACAGCATCCTTCTCTTCCTGTCTACTTGCTCTCCCACTCATTTCCAGGACTATTTTAAACCTCCTTTGCTCTTCAAATATCTAACTTCTATTCATTTCCTCTTCACTCAAAGCAGATGACCTCATAGCTCACTGAGAAAAATATAGCCATCAGAAGCAAAGACTCTTAACCGCTTCCTATCAAACTTACAATGTCTACTTCTGTACTAAAGATCTCCCTTTCTTTTTTTGTTTCATTAGGGTAGTAGTTTTAAGCCTTGGCTCCACATTGATAGTAGCACCTGGGGAGCTTTCAAAAAATACTTCTACCTGGGCTCAAACACCAGTGATGCTGGTTTAAATAGTCTGGGTTGGAGTTTGGGTATCCATGTTTTTGAAAGCTCCTCATATGATTCTAATGCGTAGTCAAGGCTGGGAATCAATCCTTAGAAAAATTTTTCTTTCTCCTCTTAAAGAGGAGTTGCTGAACAAGTATTAACATTCCATCTTCTCATATCATACACTCAAACTAATTTGTTTGTTCTTTATATATAGAGGGAGTTTAGAGAATCACTCCCTCTCAAATTCATTTTTTCCATTGACACTGCAATTTACTCAATCTTCTCTCATATTAAAAACCAAACCAAAGGGAGGACCTTCAAGATGGCGGAGGAGTAAGACGTGGAGATCACCTTCCTCCCCACAAATACATCAAAAATACATCTACATGCGGAACAACTCCTACAGAACACCTACTGAATGCTGGCAGAAGACATCAGACTTCCCAAAAGGCAAGAAACTTCCCACGTACCTGGGTAGGGCAAAAGTAAAAAGGCAAAACAGAGACAAAAGAATAGGGACAGGACCTGTACCTCTGGGAGGGAGCTGTGAAGGAGGAAAGGTTTCCATACACTAGGAAGCCCCTTTGCGGGTGGAGACTGCGGGGGGCAGAGGGGGGAAGCTTCGGAGCCACAGAGGAGAGCGCAGCCACAGGGGTGCGGAGGGCAAAGCGGGGAGATTCCCGCACAGAGGACTGGTGCCAACCAGCACTCACCAGCCCGAAAGGCTTGTCTGTTCACCTACCGGGGTGGGTTGGGCCTGGGAGCTGAGGCTTGGGCTTTGGAGGTCAGATGCCAGGGAGAGGACTGGGGTTGGCTGAGTGAACACAGCCTGAAGAGGGCTACTGCACCACAGCTAGCCGGGAGGGAGTCCAGGAAAATGTCTGGATCTGTCTAAGAGGCAGGAGAGCACGAGGAGAGGGGATTCAGAGCACCACCTAAACGAGCTCCAGAGATGACGCGAGCCGTGGCTATCAGCACGGACACCAGAGACGGGCATGAAATGCTAAGGCTGCTGCTGCCGCCACCAAGAAGCCTGTGTGCAAGCACAGGTCACTATCCCCACCTCCCCTCCTGAGAGTCTGTGCAGCCCGCCACTGACAGGGCTCGTGATCCAGGGACAACTTCCCCAGGAGAACACACGGCACGCCTCAGGCTGTTGCAATGTCATGCCAGCCTCTGCCCCCGCAGGCTTACCCCACATTCCGTACCCCTCCCTCCCCCCGGCCTGAGTGAGCCAGAGCCCCCTAATCAGCTGCTACTTTAAACCCGTCCTGTCTACGTGGGGAACAGACGCTCTCAGGCGACCTACATGCAGAGGTGGGGCCAAATCGAAAGCTGAACCCCAGGAGCTGTGTGAACAAAGAAGAGAAAGGGAAGTCTCTCCCAGCAGCCTCAGGAGCAGCAGATTAAATCTCCACAATCAACTTGATGTACTCTGCACCTGTGGAATACCTGAATAGACAACCAATCATCCCAAAACTGAGGTGGTGGATTTTGGGAGCAACTCTAGACTTGGGGTTTGTTTTCCACATCTAATTTGTTCCTATTTTTATGTTTATCTTAGTTTAGTATTTAGAGCTTATTATCATTGGTAGATTTGTTTATTGATTTGGTTGCTCTCTCTCTCTCTATATATATATATATATATACACACACATATATTATTCCTTTTTCTCTTTTTGAGAGTGTGTATGTGTATGCTTCTTTCTACGATTTTGTCTGTATAGCTTTGTTTTTACCATTTGTCCTGGGGTCCGTCTGCCCATTTTTTTTATTATAGTTTTTAGCACTTGTTATAATTGGATTTGTTTATTCGTTTGGCTGCTCTCTTCTTTTTTTAATTACTTTTTAATTTTAATAAATTAAAAAAATTTTATTTTAATAACTGTATTATTTTATCTTTTTCTTTCTTTCTTTTTTCTTTCTTTTCTTCCTTTTCTTCTGAGCCATGTGGCTGACAGGGTCTTGGTACTCTGGCTGGGTGTCAGGCCTGAGCCTCTGAGGTGGGAGAGCCAAGTCCAGGACATTGGTCCACCAGAGACTTCCTGGCCCCTCATAATACCGATTGGCAAGAGTTCTCCTAGACATCTCCATCTCAATGCTAAGAACCAGCTTCACTCAACGACCAGCAAGCTCCAGTGCTGGACACACCATGCCAAACAACTAGCAAGACAGTAACACAATACCACCCATTAGCAGAGAGGCTGCCTAAAATCATAATAAGTTTACAGACATCACAAAACACACCACTGGATGAGGTCCTGCCCAGAAGAAAGACAAGATCCAGCCTCATACATCAGAACAGAGGCACCAACACCCTTCCACCAGGAAGCCTATACAACCCACTGAACCTACCCTGGGGGCAGACACCAAAAACAACGGGAACTATGAACCTGCAGCCTGAGGAAAGGAGACCCCAAACACAGTAAGTTAAGCAAAATGAGATGACAGAGAAATATGCAGCAGATGAACGAGCAAGGTAAAAACCCACCAAGCCAAACAAATGAAGAGGAAATAGGCAGTCTACCTGAAAAAAGAATTCAGAGTAATAGTAAAGATGAGCCAAAATCTTGGAAATAGAATGGAGAAAATACAAGAAGCATTTAACAAGGATCTAAAAGAACTAAAGAGCAAACAAACAATGATGAACAATACAATAAATGAAATTTAAAATTCTCTAGAAGGAATCAATAGCAGAATAACTGAGGCAGAAGAGTGGATAAGTGACCTGGAAGAAAAAATAGTGGAAATAACTACCACAGAGCAGCATAAAGAAAAAAGAATGAAAAGAATTGAGGACAGTCTCAGAGACCTCTGGGACAATGTTAAACACACCAACATGTGAACTATAGGGGTCCCCGAAGAAGAATTGAAAAAGAAAGGGACTGAGGAAATATTTGAAGAGATTATAGTTGGAAAGTTCCCTAATATGGGAAATGATATAGTCAATAAAGTCCAGAAAGCATAGAGAGTCCCATAAAGGATAAATCCAAGGAGAATCACACCAACATATTAATCAATCAAAAATTAAATAAAAAGAAAAAATTTTAAAGCAGCAAAGTAAACACAACAAATACCATACAAGGGAATCCCCATAAGGTTAACAGCTGATCTTTCAGCAGAAACTCTTCAAGCCAGAAGAGTGTGGCAGGACATATTTAAAGTGATGAAAGGGAAAAAACCTACAACTAAGATTACTCTACCCAGCAAGGATCTCAATCAGATTTGACGGAGACATTAAAACCTTTACAGACAAGCAAAAGCTAAGAGAATGCAGCACCACATAACCTGCTTTACAACAAACGCTAAAGGAACTTCTCTAGGCAGGAAACACAAGAGAAGGAAAAGACCTACAGTAACCAACTCAAAACAATGAAGAAAAGGGTAATAGGAAAATACATATCGATAATTACCTTAAATGAAATGGATCAAATGCTCCAACCCAAAGACATAGACTGACTGAATGGACACAGAAACAAGACCTGTATATATGCTGTCTACAAGAGACCCACTTCAGACCTAGGGACACATACAGACTGAAAGTGTGTTGATAGAAAAACATATTCCACGCAAATGGAAATCAAAAGAAAGTTGAAGTAGCAATTCTCATAACAGACAAAATAGACTTTAAAATAAAGACTATTACAAGAAACAAAGAAGGACACTACATAATGATGAAGGGATCAATCCAAGAAGAAGATATAACAATTGTAAATATTTATGCACCCAACATAGGAACACCTCAATACATAAGGCAAATGCTAACAGCCACAAAAGGGAAAACTGACAGTAACACAATCATAGTGGGGGACTTTAACAACCCACTTTCACCAATGGACAGATCATCCAAAAGGAAAATAAATAAGGAAACACAAGCTTTAGATGACACATTAAACAAGATTGACTTAACTGATATTTATAGGATATTCCATCCAAAAACAACAGAACACACTTTCTTCTCAAGAGCTCATGGAACATTCTCCAGGATAGATCTTATCTTGGGTCACAAATCAAACCTTGGTAAATTTAAGAAAATTAAAATCATATCAAGTATCTTTTCCTACCTGAATGCTATAAGTCTAGATATCAATTACAAGAAAAAAACTGTAAAAAATACATTGGGCTTCCCTGGTGGCGCAGCGGTTGAGAGTCTGCCTGCTGATGCAGGGGACACGGGTTCGTACCCTGGTCCGGGAGGATCCCACACGCCATGGAGCGGCTGGGCCCGTGAGCCATGGCCAGTGAGCCTGAGCGTCTGGAGCCTGTGCTCCGCAATGGGAGAGGCCACAACAGTGAGAGGCCCATGTACTGCGGAAAAAAAAAACTAACAAAAAAAACACATGAAGGCTAAACAATACACTCCTAAATAACCAGAGATCACTGAAGAAATGTAAGAAGAAATAAAAAAATACCTAGAAACAACTGACAATGAAAACACAATGACCCAAATTCTAAGGAATGCAGCAAAAGCAGTTCTAAGAGGGAAGTTTATAGCAATACAATTCTACCTCAAGAAAAATCTCAAATAAACGACCTAATCTTACAGCTAAAGCAATTAAAGAATAATTAAAAAAACCCCAAAGTTAGCAGAAGGAAATAAATCATAAAGATGAAATCAGAAATAAATGAAAAAGAAATGAACGAAACCATAGCAAAGGTCAATAAAATTAAAAGCTGGTTCTTTGAGAAGATAAACAAAATTGATAGATCATTAGCCACACTCATCAAGAAAAAAAGAGAGAAGACTCAAAACAATAGAATTAAAAATGAAAAAGGAGAAGTAACTGACACTGCAGAAATACAAAGGATCATGAAAGATTACTACAAGCAACTCTATGCCAATAAAATGGACAATCTGGAAGAAATGGACAAATTCTTAGAAAAGCACAACCTTCCAAGACTGAACCAGGAAGAAATAGAAAATATAAACAGACCAATCGCACTGAAATTGATAGTGGGACTGAAAATTTTCCAACAAAGAAAAGCCCAGGACCAGATGGCTTCACAGGCGAATTCTGTCAAACATTTAGAGAAGAGATAACACCTATCCTTCTCAAAATCTTCCAAAATATAGCAGAGGGTGGAATACTCCCAAACTCATTCTACGAGGCCACCACCACCCTGATACCAAAACCAGACAAAGATGTCACAAAAAAAGAAAACTACAGGCCAATATCACTGAGGAACAAAGATGCAAAAATACTAGCAAACAGAATCCAATAGCACATTAAAAGGGTCATACACCATGATCAAGTGGGGTTTATCTCAGGAATGCAAGGATTCTTCAATATACACAAATCAATCACTGTGATACACCATATTAACCAACTGAAGGATAAAAACCATATGATCATCTCAAGAGATGCAGTAAAAGGTTTGGCAAGATTCAACACCCATTTATGATAAAAACCCTCCAGAAAGTAGGTATAGAGGGAAATTACCTCAACATAATAAAGGCCATATATGACAAACCACCAGCCAACAATGTTCTGAATGGTGAAAAACTAAAACCATTTCCTCTAAGATGAGGAACATGACAAGGTTGCCAACCCTCACCACTACTATTCAACATACTTTTGGAAGTTTTAGCCACAGCAATCTGAGAAGGAAAAGAAATAAAAGGAATCCAAATCGGAAAAGAAGTAAAGCTGTCACTGTTTGCAGATGACATGATCCTATACATAGAGAATCTTAAAGATGCTACCAGAAAACTACTAGAGCTAATCAATGAATCTGGTAAAGTAGCAGGATACAAAATTAATGCACAGAAATCTCTGGCATTCCTATACACTAATGATGAAAAATTAGTGTAATAGTAAACTCTCCCATTTAGCATTGCAACAAAAAGAATAAAGTACCTAGGAATAAACCTACCTAAGGAGACAAAAGACCCGTATGCAGAAAACTATAAGACACTGATGAAAGAAATTAAAGATGATACAAACAAATGGAGAGATATACCATGTTCTTGGATTGGAAGAATCAGCATTGTGAAAATACGTATACTACCCAAAGCAATCTACAGAGTCAGTGCAATCCCTATCAAACTACCAATGGCATTTTACACAGAACTAGAACAAAAATTTCACAACTTGTATGGAAACACAAAAGATGCCGAATAGCCAAAAAAATGTTGAGAAAGAAAAATGGACCTGGAGGAATCAGTCTCTCAGACTTCAGACTCTACTACAAAGCTATAGTAATCAAGACAGTATGGTACTGGCACAACAACAGAAATATAGATCAATGGAACAGGATAGAAAGCCCAGAGATAAACCCACGCATTTATGGTCACCTTATCTTTGATAAAGGTGGCAAGAATATGCAATGGAGAAAAGACAGCCTCTTCAATAAGTGGTGCTGGGAAAACTGGACAGATAGGTATAAAAGAATGAAATTAGAACACTGCCCAACTCCATACACAAAAACACACTCAAAATGGATTGAAGACCTAAATGTAAGGCCAGAAACTGTAAAACTCTTAGAGGAAAACATAGAACACTCTATGACATCAATCACAGCAAGATCCTTTTGAACCCACCTCCTAGAGAAATGGAAATAAAAACAAAAATAAACAAATGGGACCTAATGAAACTTAAAAACATTTGCACAGCAAAGGAAACCATAAACAAGACCAAAAGACAACCGTCAAATTGGGAGAAAATATTTGCAAATGAAGCAACTGACAAAGGATTAATCTCCAAAATTTACAAGCAGCTCATGCAGCTCAATATCAAAAACAAACAACCCAATCCCAAAATGGGCAGAAGACCTAAATAGACATTTCTCCAAAGAAGATATACTGATTGCCAACAAACACATGAAAGAATGTTCAACTTCATTAATCATTAGAGAAATGCAAATCAAAACTACAATGAGATATCATCTCACACCAGTCAGAATGGCCATCATGAAAATCTACAAACAATAAACGCTGGAGAGGGTGTGGAGAAAATGGAACCCTCTCGCACTGTTGGTGGGAATGTAAATTAATACAGCCACTATGGAGAACAGTATGGAGGTTCCTTAAAAAACTACAAATACAACTACCATAGGACACAGCAATCCCACTACTGGGCATACACCCTGAGTAAACCATAATTCAAAAAGAGTCATGTACCAAAATGTTCATTGCAGCTCTATTTACAATAGCCAGGACATGGAAGCAACCGAAGTGTCCATCAACAGATGAATGGATAAAGAAGATGTGGCACATATATACAATGGAATATTACTCAGCCATAAAAAGGGAAGAAACTGAATTATTTGTAGTGAGGTGGATGGAGCTAGAGTCTGTCACGCAGAGTGAAGTAAGTCAGAGAGAAAAACAAATACCATATGCTAATACATATATATGGAATCTAAAAAAAAAAAAAAGGTCATGAAGAACCTAGGGGCAAGATGGGAATAAAGATGCAGACCTACTAGAGAATGGACTTGAGGACACAGGGAGGGGGAAGGGTAAGCTGGGACAAAGTGGGAGAGTGGTAGTGTATATATGGACATAAATACACTACCAAATGTAAAATAGCTAGTTAGTGGGAAGTAGTCACACAGCACAGGGAGATCAGCTCAGTGATTTGTGACCAGCTAGAAGGGTGGGATAGGAAAGGTGGGAGGGAGACGCAAGAGGGAGGGGATATACGTATGCATATGGCCAGGAAATCATTATAAAAATTGTTATTGGCCTTAAAAAACTAAAAACAGAACCAGCATATGACCCAGCAATCCCAGTACTGGGAATATAGCCTGAGAAAACCATAATTCAAAAAGAGTCATGTACCAAAATGTTCACTGCAGTTCTATTTACAAAGCCATGGAAGCAACCTAAGTGTCCATCAACAGATGAATGGATAAAGAGGACGTGGCACATATATACAATGGAATATTACTCAGCCATAAAAAAGAACAAAACTGAGTTATTTGTAGTGAGGTGGATGGAGCTAGAGTCTGTCATGCAGAGTGAAGTAAGTCAGAGAGAAAAACAAATACCGTATGCTAACACATATATATGGACTCTAAAAGAAAAAAATGGTCATGAAGAACCTAGGGGCAGAATGGGAATAAAGACGCAGACCTACTAAAGAAGGGACTTGAGGACACGGGGAGGGGAAAGGGTAAGCTGGGACGAAGTGAGAGAGTGGCATGTACATATATACACTATCAAATGTAAAACCGATAGCTAGTGGGAAGCAGCCGCATAGCACAGGGAGATCAGCTCGGTGCTTTGTGACCACCTAGAGGGGTAGGATAGGGAGGGTGGGAGGGAAGGAGATGCAAGAAGGAAGAGATATCGGGATATATGTATATGTATAGCTGATTCACTTTGTTATAAAGCAGAAACTAACACACCATTTTAAAGCAATTATACTCCAATAAAGGTGTAAAAAAAAAAAAAAAGACAAGACAACCCTCAGAATGGGAGAAAATATTTGCAAACGAAGCAACTGACAAAGGATTAATCTCCAAAATTTACAAGCAGCTCATGCAGCTCAATATCAAAAAAACAAACAACCCAATCCAAAAATGGGCAGAAGACCTAAATAGACATTTCTCCAAAGAAGATATACAGATTGCCAACAAACACATGAAAGGATGCTCAACATCACTAATCATTAGAGAAGTGCAAATCAAAATTACCAGGTATCACCTCACACCGGTCAGAACGGCCATCATCAAAAAATCTACAAACAATAAATGCCAGAGAGGGTGTGGAGTAAAGGGAACGCTCCTACACTGTTGGTGGGAATGTAAATTGATTCAGCCACTATGGAGAACAGTACGGAAGTTCCTTAGAAAGCTAAAAATAGAACTACTATACGACCCAGCAATCCCACCACTGGTCACATAACCTGAGAAAACCATAACTCAGAAAGAGTCAGGTACCACAGTGTTCATTGCAGCTCTATTTACAATAGCCAGGACATGGACGCAAACTAAGTTTCCATCGACAGATGAATGGATAAAGATGTGGCACATATATACAATGGAATATTTCTCAGCCATAAAAAGAAATGAAATTGAGATATTTGTAATGAGGTGGAAGGACCTAGAGTCTGTCATACAGAGTGAAGTAAGTCAGAAAGAGAAAAATACCGTATGCTAACACATATATATGGAATCTAAAAAAAAAAAAAAAAAAGGTTCTGCAGAACCTAGGAGCAGGATAGGAATAAAGACACAGACGTAGAGAAGGGACTTGAGGACATGGGGAGGGGGAAGGGTAAGCTGGGACGAAGTGAGAGAGTGGCATGAACTTATATATACTACCAAACGTAAAACAGATAGTTAGTGGGAAGAACTGCATAGCCCAGGCAGATCAGCTCGGTGATTTGTGACCATCTAGAGAGGTGAGTTAGGGTGGGTGGGAGGGAAACGCAAGAGAGAGGAGATATTGGGATATATGTATATGTATGGTTGATTCACTTCGTTATAAAGCAGAAACTAACACTCTATTTTAAAGCAATTACACTCTAATAAAGATGTTAAGAAAAAAAAAAACCCACAGAGGCGTTAAAAACAAACAGAAGAACAAACCAAACCAATCCACCAGCTAACGAACCAATCAACCAACCAAAACAAAAAACTTTAAATTTCTCCAGCCTACCTGTGGTGAGCAGTTTTCTGTATCAGCTTGGCTAGGCTGTAGCACCCAGTTATTCATCCAAACACGACTGGAGGCATTGCCGGAATGGCGTTTTGTAGAGATATTTAACATCTCTAAACAGCTGATTTTAAGTACGTTGTTGATTATCCTCAATCATCTGCGTGGGTGTGGCTGATCTCATCAGCTGAAAGTCCTAAAAACCTTTCAAAAGCTTAGGCTCCAAAATGAAGAAATTCTACCTGTGGACTGCAGGTCCACTTCTGTCCAAGAGTTTTCAGTCTACCTTTGATACAATCCAGAGGTCTAAAAAGAATTAAATATTTGTTGAGTCCATTAAAAAAAACTGGTTCTGTCCCCATCACTCCACTCAAAACAGGCTACACATGTTCTAATTAACCTTATTTTGCTAAGCACCGTTTTCAAGTGGCTACCCAACTGACCCGTGCTTAGAAAGTTCATGCTTTTTTGCAGCTCTGCTTTATCTCCTGTTAGATATGAAGGGTCCATTCCTGTGCGAGTCGGCTGGTCTCACTATTTTGTTCAGTTGTTCCATTTATAGATATAAATAGATGTTGGATTTTATCAAATGTTTTCCACCATCTTATGATTTTTATACTTTAATATATTCATGTACTGGATTTCATTAATTCATGTCCCAATATTGAAATAATCTTGTGTAACTGGGATAATTCAACATGGCCATGAGTCTACCACTTTTATACACTGTTTGATTGGGTTTGTTAAATTTTGGCTTTTGGTATTGGCATCTATGTTACACTTGATCTTAGCAAAACATTGAGAAGGGATAGCACATTAGATAAAAGTTGATCAATCAGTTCAGTGCATTCCTAAATTTAATTATTTTATAGAGATAAATAGAAAGAAAAATAAAAGTAAAAATTCAAGTTAAGTAGATTTCCTACACTGTTTTAAGGTTAAAGAAATGATATATAACATTCTTGCCACAGAGAGAAAGTTATCGAATAAACTAAGATACATGTAAGTCCACTCAAAGATGTACCTGCTGGCCCAAGAGGGTAAATTTGAGGATTAATAAGAGTAACAACTTCAATGAATTAAAATGTATCAAATATGTTAAAGTTCAATTTCTTGATCTGGTTGGTGGTTATAAGAATGTCTGATATAATAATTTATTAAGTTATACATTTGTTTAATTCTGTTTCTGTAACCGTGCTGTTTAAAACATACTTTTTAAACTGAGTGAATGTATCCATCATATAATTTTCAGAGAAAATGTTCCAGAAAGTTCCATGTCTATATTAAGTATCAATCTATCAAGTTGATAAACACAAGAAGTCGAAGTTGATATTTTCAATATTTATTAGTAAGGCTGAGGCCACAGCCTTTATACAGCACAATTTGCGTAAGTTATCAAGATACTTCTTGTATACAATCACAAAACCAAGACATATTTTTACATAGAATAAAACTCAAGACAGATTTACAAGCATTTTTATACAAATCTCATGTATTTCAGTTCAATTTATACAACATTTAGCCCAAGAATTTTTATTTGTTCATTAGATTTTCCAGAGAGATTTGGGTAGAACAGAAAAAAAGGACACATTAGCAAATCACCAACACAGCATGCAACATACAGTTAGAAACAAGACATATCTCCAAGTACTCTATTTTTTATCTTGAAATCAATTTTATTAGGTTTTTATTTTTTCAGACAAGAAATTTATTTCCTTTAACATCAGATGTGTTTTTGTTAGGATATCAGCACACACATTAATTGGTAGTGGGAGCACCTGAGCACATCACCAACAAATATACAGACACAATCAAACAAGAATCATATTCACATGCTGAATGCCACAAGGATTTAATATTTCAACTTCGTCTAGGTTACCAAATGTATAATTATGTACAGGGTAACGAATTAAGAAACTGCTGTCAATCTACGTATCAGATAAGGAATCACTTGATTAAATGCTTTTGATTTATTATCTTTAATAATAACAACATGGAACATACAGAAAACATCAATGTGTCATATTCAATGAGATTATCTGTTTCACTCATTCATTCTTGTGTTACATCAAAGGCAAGTTATTATTAAAGAGACAGCTCATAATTATTCATTGAGCTTTCTTTTACTTCCAGCTCCAAGCTCAAAAAGAGGGAAAATCACTCTGTCACACATAGAGTTATAAACACATATATAGCTGTAGTTGGCTGCTTTTGGAATATTAGACATTGTAGCAATGAAAATAAGTTTTTAAAAATATTGTTAGTTATGATTTAAATAATAAAGTAAAAAAATACTATAAACATCTTTATGATATCTTAATGAAATGAAACACTGATCAAATCGTTCCTGATAAATTGGGCACAATATAGTATATTATTTCATTTTAGTTCACATCACCACCAACCTAGTTCACTACCTCTATCACCATGATCATCACAACCGTTCCTATAATAAGAATCAATATCAGCTGGTTACCAGCTATAATATTCCCACAATATGACTATCTTAATGTGTGTGATCCACAAAATTAAATCCACTGATATGCTGAAAATATGCATTTACTAGTGTGATTAATTACAATATGGGCAACACTAAGGAGCAAAGACAATCACTACCCCTTAGTCTTGGATACTCTTCCTTTAAACTGAAGTGATAAATAAAGAGTTCAGAGTCGCCAAAAGTCTCTTAACCTTAAGTAAAACAGGGAAACACCAACTTCTTGCTCCTAGCGTTGTCTGTGTCTGTCACGACCATTCTAGATATCCCTGTCTTTTGTAAAAATTCACTCTGTGCTTTTGCTTCACAGCTAAAGGTTTCTTGAGGACCGAATTTTAAACCAAGAAGCAACTTCTGTCTCTGATGACTCAATGAAGTTGTAGGAAAAATTAAGATGCTTTTCAAGGTATAAGTGCTATAGTCGGACTAATCACGTGTTATTTAGAGACTACAAACTTTGTCTCTATTAGGATAAAAAAAGCTAATTCTGGTAAAACAAATGAAATAAAAAGTGGAAAATCATGTGCTGTGATATATACAAAAGTAAAAAACACCACGAGCCCTATTTGCAATTAAAAAAGAAATAGTTTTGTTGTAAGAAGGGTAATCAATATCATTCAGAAGAAATGCATTTGTAGAAGGATCAGTGTTGCATAGAATAATTCCAGTACAACCTAGGTGTTTGGTCAGCTGCAAACTTGGCACACTTATGCTCTCTGAAGGGGGATGCTGGTGCACAAAAAGAAGCCCTGTCACTTAACTCTCTGGATTGGCCTGGCCCCATCACCAGTTGTTGGAACAGAAGGGCACCTGTAATGGAAAGACTCCTACTTTTTCAGGTCAAATAGCTACCAAGGTATGACCTTTGTTTTGGTGGCACCTCCTTTTGTGTATCCTAAAAGAAACTGCAGCTGGAATGAAGTAAACTAACTGGTCATAAACCTCTCACGCACACTTCTGGATGTAAGCGGCTGCAGAAAAGGATCCACGGGAGCCAGAGTTTCCTTTAAGGACAAACAGCAGAGCCTTTTTATGTCAGAAAGAGATCTTCCTGAACCCTTCCCTTCCCCAGTTATGAGTGATGATTATAAGCTTCCTAAAGTGCTAAATTCTGCTGGAAATATCCATGGCAACCATCAGCAGATCTAGTTGTCTCTAAAAATAGAATCCTAGCAATATCAAATCCTTAGCGATCCCCTCGCTGCACGTTCATTTTACAGCAATATCAATGATAAATGACATTGCATTTTCGGGGGAGAGGGTCTTAAAAAATAGAGGGAAGAAAAATGACTTATCTTTCTCAGATTGGAAAGGAGTGAATTTGTATTTTTTATGAATATAATAAAGATATGTAACCTGGTATTTATTAGAAATTATTTTTTAATGTCTTAAATTCAATCAATTCCTCTCAGATTTCAAGTATGTTTTTCTCTAAAAATGAGAAGATTCAATATCTGAGCAATATATTTGGAGATGATTTCTCTGATCCCACTAAAACCTCACCTTTGAATAAAGAATCAGCTCTTAAGCTCAGAATTCACAGAGAAGCAATTTAATTAATTTATTTTTGTGGATATGGGAATAGGATAAAATCGGCATAATTTACTTAATTTATGATAATCCGATTTGCAAGTCATTTTCATTGAATTTTCTCCCCTTTTTAGGTTAAACGAAAGTTTATATTTTAAAGAAAAAAATAGTTTTGGAGCCAATATACTGCTTTTATCCATGTCAGTGCTTGCTATTGGTTTGGAAGATGCTTTTTCACATATAAAAATTGGGAAATAAAAAACTGCATAATACTTATTCCTCACTTATGTGTATAAAACTATATTTGGAAATGTGCTTTCATCTTCTCTCATAGATCACTTAGCTTGATCATCCCAACATCCCATTAGGAAGGCTAGGAATATATAATTATATTTTCCCACAAATAAGAAAACTGAGGAAAATTGAGTTTAAGTGACATGTGCAAGGTGACACAGTTCGTCAGCGGCAGAACCAAGACCAGAAGCCAGGCTTTTAATCCTAGCCGAGTGCATCTCCTATAAGTCCACGTTACCTCCTTTGTTCACGTTGTTGGTTGATGGGGAAGAGGATGCTTCATTTTAATGACTTAGACGTTGGTCCTTTTATTCCATATTATTAAAATAGCTCAAAGGATATTTTCACTTTAATATAATGTTGATTTTTCACATATTTTCCCAACATTGATGAACTTGATCACTGTGATACTGTCACTAAAGTAGGAAAATAGAGCACTAAAGAGAACCTGAATTTAGTGTCAGGGTTTTCATTGTACAAGTTAATGTACTAAGGGGAAAAAAAGACCATTGTGGAAGAGCAGGAAATGACACCAATTTAATCAATGTCACAGATTAATACGATTTGTTTGCCAGAGGAAGAATTTTCTCTCTGTCCATGTATCACTCAAGAGGAAGAAAATATATGGGATAATACATTTATTTGCAATTCCACAAAGAACAAGTTATCATGCTTCCTAGAACATACTAATTTAATCTAGGTCCTTTGCTATGTAGACTGAAAATGTCTTGGATTAAGGGTAAATTATGGAGTTTTTGATGTTTCAACCAAGGTTCCAAAAGTTTGTGGGGCAATATTCTTTTTTGTTAGCCAGTCATGGCTTTATTTCTAGATAAATGTCATTTCATTTCTACTTAGTATTGTCTTAACTATACTTTATTTCAAGTTTTACTAGTGTGCTTTTACAACATGAATTCTAAAACTGGTGGTGTTCACCCTTGTAACATTTAGACACAGAGAAAACCTGTACAACATGATCTAAAAGTTATAATTTCTACATCCCTGGCTCCCTTTTTCCTGTAAACACAAGCTCCTCACTTCTAGTCTGGACACATATTGTAGGTGTATCCTATGTCAGAATCTCAAAACAGTTAGTTGTCTGAGAAGATAAGATGAAGAAGAGACTTTTTAAAACTGAGATTTGTTCCATTAGTTTTTTCCTTTCAACCAAGTTCTTTTGCATAAAGGATTACTTTTGTCTGCATTAGAAAACATATTAATCTTTGAGTCTCAGCCTTTAGATAGCTGTAGCTCAACTCTACTCAAAAATTTTTGCATTAAGCAAACAAAATTTCTCTCACCGTTTTTCTTGACAGCCACAAGAAATCCAAGGTTTGAGAACTTTTTTTCTTGTCTTCAATATATGAACTTTTTCATTTGAGGTTTTTTTTTCTATGTTCCACAACAATACATTTGCAAGTCTTTGAGTACGTTTTTGCCTTTTGTTCTTCTTCTCATGGTTACCCCTGTAAACATAGCTTAGAACAATAGTATTCGACTATAGTCTTGATTTAAGACTGTGTAAAGCACTTTCTATACCCTGAGCAGACACATGTCTTCAGTGGGCTTGAGTAGGACTGACCAAAAGTTTGTGCCAGTTGACTATTCTTTTTCTGAGATCCACTTTGTCTAGCCAGATACAGGCTTCACCAATCAAGGTCTTTTTCATAAACTTCCCTCCATTGGAAAAAAGTAAAATCTAGAAAAAATAGCCAAAATTATATATATTTGTGTGTATATTTTCAACCTCCTTTATGGACACTTGCTCATCAAAGAAGTAACAGAGACAAGAAAGGGTGAGGGTGAGAGAAATAGCAGGCATACTCGTAGGAGAACTGATAACTAACATGTTCTCAAAAGATTTGCATAATATTAATTAATTTACCTCAACATTTCCCAAAGGCAAAGACATATCCTGAAGGACAGGAGAATTCTAGATACTATTAGCTAGCTAGCTCAACCTAGCTAACTCTAACTAGGTTTGTGATTAAACTGATTGAAAGTTTCAAAAAAGAAATTTGCTAGGTGCATGTTTTATTACTTAATGAAATATTAACTCAAATACAGAATTATTTGAGTGGTGAGTACATAGATACGAGTTTACAAGGCGGATAGAACATAATACTGACTTTAAATGCCATTTAATTTACTGGGAATTTTATTATAGGAAGCACTTCCAAAGTGGCTTCTTGTCATACATAGAGCTTACACTAGTTGAAATTCCACGGGATCTCATACTCAAGAAATATTTTTCTTTTAGGGATCAGTTGAAAGAAAGGTAGAGAAATTGAGATGGAGATAACCATTAATCCTTGACAATTCTTCTCTCATGCTCTCTCTTCCTTTTCGGAATCTCCTTCAGATAATTCATCTTTATTCCTGATTAAAATTTACTGTTACGTTTCTGACTTCAAAATCTACTTTTCTGTCTCTTTTAGCCTCTGGTTTGGGGATTTCAAATGGCACATTATATGTTTTACTTGGACCCTGCCTTCCTATCAAGTTTATCACATTTCAGAAAAACTCATGTTCTTTCTCCCTATCCATCCCTTCTGTAACTACTCAATCTCTGTGATTGACACGTTTGTTCACACAGATTTCAGAGTATCCTTTAACTTTTTTACTCCCTTCAACTCTAATGTCAATTAATCCTCTCAGTGCAGTTTTTGCTTTGCAATATCTCTTATATAGGTCTCTAGTACAGGCCTCTAAGTGCCAGTACCATGGTCTTCTCTTCCCACATTTTTTCACCTCTTCCCTCCCTCCTCCTTTTTCCTCTTTCATTCCATGTCTCTCTATCTACTAAAGATATACTATGCACAAGCATTGTGCTAGGCTACAAAACAAAGAGCAACGAAAATCAAGCCTTGCACTAGAGAAGCTGATAGTACAGAAGCAGTGAGAGATAAGTACACAAATTGTTGTACAAGACTGGGATTAATGGCCTAATGAGATAAGCAAAACATTATGTGAATAAGGTGTGATAAATTATACCCAGGGTCATTATTAAAGAGCTGTTTACATCAAAAGACATGGAAAATTGCGATAGATGGAGAGAGATGGAGAAGGGAGTATTGAAGGAGAGGAAGAATATGAGCAAAGAATTAGAGGTTTAACTTGATTTCAAGATTCTGGTGTGACTGGGGTCAAGCGTGAGTGGAAATGTATACAAGGAGATGAAATTAAGTCAATACAATTAGAACTCACCTTAGAGGACTCTGAATGAGTCAGGTTAATGATGAATCACTGGAGGGTTTCAATGTAACCTAGCCAGTGTTTTTAAAAGATAACCTCTGCCATCAGTGTGATAAAATGAATTAAAGGGTAAGATATTGATGGCAAGTAGGCCAGGTATATACTGCTGAGATGATTTGCATAACAAAGATGAGGACACAAGAGAATTAGTGTGGCAGTAAGCATGGAAAAAATCTATGTAAAAGAAACTGAGTTGGTAGGAGAGGCAACTTGGTAGCTAAATGAGTGGGATGAGCGGGTTGGGGAATTTTAAAGGGCCCCTGGGAAGTTACCTCTAAAAATTAACTTATAAAATATCACATAGTGTATGATTGGCATTTAAATATTGAATAATTAAATGGGAAATAACTACAGTATAAATGAAAATCTAAAAATTGGAACTGTATGAGTTACCTGAAGAGAATGTCCAGCAGGACTTAGGCTGAATCTAAAAGTTTCATTGAATGAAGGCTCTCGATCATGTCTACATACTCTTGTTTTTTTCTTGATCACCTTTTTTTGGGTAGAAATATTCATCACATATATTTTCACATATAAATCTGAAAATAAGAATTCAGCTTGTTAAGTGTCCATTAATAATACAATTTTCCACTGAAAGAGTTATAATTGTATATGGACAGTTCTCCTACATTTTACACAAAGCCAGTAGCCTGTGAACAATTTGTTTCAGACAACATAGAGTAATTAAAATATACATCAATTTTCTTAGCAACTTAAATGTTTTCTTGTTGTATAATAAATACATCACTCTACATTTGTGTTGAAAAAATCTAATTTTTAACTAGTAAAATATCAACTTGCTCTATATAAGAGAAACTCATTCTTATTTCATATTTTTCAGATATATTTGGTACACAGCCCAAATTTTAATTAGCATTTTTTAGCTATTTAGGACATACTCCTAAAGAGTTCCTAGATACATTATATTGCTCATGATCATAAAATTAGATACCTGGTAAGTGATCAGGAGATTTAAATTTGTAGGTGATATTTCTGCATTGGAGGATTTCAACTATGAGTTGTTCCCCATCTGTCTTCATTTCTTTCTTCAGTGCAATCTTGATTTCTCCCATTACCTGAGTTTTAACTGGAACAATTTAATTAAAAAGTTAAGGAATATGTCATGCCATTAATTAAGTGGTTAGTTCAATAATTTACTCATATTTTCATTTATTGAGTGTTTATCAAGTGCTAAACACCTTATCGCATCCCGTGGATACACAGATGAATAAAATACAGTCCCAGCCCTTAAGGAGAGGAAGGCCTCATGGGGAGACTGATAAATTATATGCTTACAATAAAGTATGTTAAGTATAATGATAAGCAAGTAACAAGAGGGGTATGGAAGAAATGCAAGTAGGTATTACTCAATTGTAGATTTTTAGGCCAAAAGAGGTAATAGATGAGACTACAGGGGACTATAGGAAGACAGTCATACATAAAAATAATAGAATTCTAATATAATATATAGGCAGCATTAAGTCAAGTGAAATGCAAGAAGTTGTTTGCCGACAATTGCTCACTACTTACCAGGCTTGCAAAAGAACACTTGCTAATACAACTAAATGTCGTTGTATATTATATCTACTTCCATTCTATTTTTCTTGTAAAAGAAGTAGGCAACAAGAGTATATGGCAATAACATTACACAAGGGAAAATATGAGTGATTGAAATGAATTCAATGTATTTCTTTCTAGTGTTTATCTTGAATCTTTACATTACTGAAGAAGCTATTCATACTAGGTCAAATTCTTTATAGTTCATCCTTTTCTCTATCGATGCATATATTTATCCACTTACCATTCACCAACAAATATTTTATTTTCCACCCTACTCTGTGATAAGCACTCTGTTAGGAAGAATGGATACAATGATAAGCCAACATACACATGCTTATTGGTTTTATGGTTTTTCTGTCTATTGGGAAGAAATCCATCAATGAAATATTTTCGTCAATAAGTGTACAATTAGAAAGAGAGGAAAGGTTCTGAAGTACAAGAGCATGGATACAGAAAAGCCTAGGAAAGGGCTTCATGAGCTGAAACCAGAAGAATAAGAAAGAATTAACTAGGTGACATGGGCGGGGAAGAAGAACATTATAAAGAGAAGGAACAGTGTGTTCACAAAAGGCAACATAATGGGACTGAGGAACTAAATAAATATTCGTGTGATTATAAGATACTGTTAAGTGGTACTATGTTAAGAATTTGGGTTTTACCTTTAGAACAACAGGAATCTATTAAAGGTCTTTAACACGGATGTAGATCATTTGTTCTCAAATGTTTCCGTCTCAGGATTTATTTATAGTCTTAAAAAAAATGGTGGTACTCAAAGAACATTAAAATTTCTAATTAAAAAGTAAAATTGGATATTTAAAAATTTATTTATTGATTCAGTTAAAATGACAACAATATATCTATAAATAAGTATTTTAATGAAAAATAACTGTATTTTCCAAAGCAACAAAAAATAGTGAGGAGTGACATTTTATATTTTTCAAATTTCATTAGTGCTTGGCTTAATAGAGGACAGCTGGATTCTCATACCTGTTTCTACACTAAATCCAGATCAATATGCTGTTTTATTTGAAATATATGACAGTCTCACACAGATATATATACATAGTTGGAAAAGGAAGGAGTATTTTAATATCCTTTCAGACAACTGTGGACAATCTTTGATACTACATTAACACTTGAAAAGTGGTAGTTTCTTTAAGATTAGTGTAAATGTGAAATCTGAAACCGTATCAGTGAACCTTTGGACTGTTACTTTAAAATACAATTGTCTATCTTGCACCTTGAATGGACCAGTTAACTATGCCTGAATTGGTAACATCCTATATTGTTCGTTTTGGAAAATACCGGTTTACTGAGTTATGCAGGTTTTCAAAAACATTGACACAATTCATACAATATTAAAAGCACATTTCTTAATATCACCATCGATATCATAAAAAAATTCTGACTATTGAAAAGCTGACAAGCTCAGGGAGGCAGGTATAAGTTTTGGAAATTTTTATTTTTACTTAAAAGTTGATTTTTATTATTGACAACAACTATTGCCAATTGTTTTTATCAAAGTGAAAAACTCACTTTGTTAATTTTTGAGAAAATGGCAGCTGAATACAGTCAGCCTTCTGCACCCATGGCTTCTGCATCCATGGATCCAACCAACTGAAGATCAAAGTATCAAAAAAAAATTTTTCCAGAAAGTTCAAAAAAGCGAAGCTTGAATTTGCCACATGCAGGCAACTATTTACATAACATTTACATTGTATTAGGTATTATAAGTAATCTAGAGATGATTTAAAGTATATGGGAGGATGTGCATAGGTTATATGCAAATATCACATCATTTTATATAAGGGACTTTAGTGTAAGCAGATTTTGGTATTTGTGGAGGTTGAGGAGGCTCCTGGAAACAATCTCCCATGGATACCAAGGGTTAACGTTACCAACGTTTGAATAGGCAGAGTTTATCCGTCAGTTGTCTTTCAAGTAAAAATGATATTTCTTGTAAAAAGAGGCTGGCTCAGCTTGCAACTCAAATAAATTGCACTAACATGTTTTCTCAAGTCAACGTTCATATTTTGGTATGCAGCAGAAGTGCTTTGTGTGTAGTTCCCATTTTATCACACAGAATAGTCTAGAACATAGACTATTAGAAACACATGTACTTAAGGGTCTAGGTTTAATAACAAGAATCTTAATTTCTTTATAAAGGATATTGTTAAGTGAAACAGGCAAGTTTTTCATATAAGTGCATGGTGGTAAAAAATAAATAAATACAGTCACTATTACTACAATTTGGTGCTGCTGCCCTGATTTATGCTAAGTCACCAGCAGTTTTCTGCAGCATTGCTTTTGCATTATCAATGTAAATGTCAAAACAGTAAAATGGTAAATAATATCTTAGTATACTTAAAAAATAATTTTGACCTGGATGCACTTCAACAGTCTTGGGGACCCACGAGGATTTCTGGAACATGCTTTGAGAATGACTGTTAAAGAATATAGTTGAGTAATCTCCAATTGGAAATTAAAGTAACAAAAGCATCATGTACAAAATCTATTAGATTGTAGTTATTTAATCATTTCAATTTAATTTTATCACACATTTGGATATGGGTTTTTAGAATGCATTTCTTCCCTGCATTAATTTTTGCTTTAATTAACTTATATTTTCATGTCTAGATGTACCCTAACATGTGGAAAACTATCTACCAATACCATACTTTGGCCTGCTCTCTTCCTTCTTTCAAAACACTAAGTTCCCCAAATAGGCAAAGTTGCCCTCCATATGTTTTATAAACTGAAACACAGTTCTTCTAGACATAGTTAAATCGTGATAATTCAGCAGCCAATGATCATAGATACTTCACAGTAGCTGGGTGTTAGCTTTACCCTTGAGAAATTCAAGAAAATAAAGTGCAAGCCAAGGATTTTTTTATACAGCTAAAGTGTCTTTCAAGCAGCAAGCCCATAAGTTTAAGCATAAGGAACTCAAGAATACCATAGAAAAATTCCTTCTCAAGAAATATATGAGAGGATGAATTTCATCACATCAAAGAGATAACTAGAGAGACTTCAGCCAAGGGAGTGATGGTGAATATTTAATACATTTAATTGTAGAACTGAGACTAAAGTAAGAGTCAGAATATAGGTGGGTAGAAGGGCAGCATGTAATTGTCATGTATTCTGATAGAGTATAAAGAATGAAACTGAAAGAGATGGATGACAAAGGGAGAGAAAGGGACAAGTAAAATGAGATTGTTGATTTTTGTATAGGTAAATGGTAGGTGACCCAAGTTATACTATTTAAAATTGACAAGACAGATGGTAAATGGTAAGTAAGAAGAGCAAACATAATGAAAGGTATAAAAAAAGACAATCATTGGAACAAAGATACAAAGCTTTCTTAATTACAAAATAAATTAAAAAAAATTAAAGACACCAAACGGAGGAAGAAACACAACAAATCTAACATCATATACACAATAGTTATAAAACAAAATGCAGAGTTGTGATCAAACATATCTGTCATATCAATAAACATGAACAGGCTCAGTGAGCATATTTTTAAAAAGATATTCAGATTGGCCCATAAAGCAAAGCTTATGAGCTATGCTATGCTAAAACTTAGTTTTGTTTCAAATAGTCACAAATACATAAATTGTAAGCATGCCAGATGTATGGAAACAATAAGAGAGTAGGGGTTGATATCTTATTGTGAGGCTAAATAGAAATCAGTTTGAAATGTAGTAAACAAGACAAAAAAAAGGACATGTTACAAAGTTAAACATCCATAAATCATAATGAAGACACAACAATTATGAATATCTGTGCACCATTAAAATAGGTTGAAACTAGAAAATAAGGTGTAAAGATGTAGGAGATGAAAGCCAGAATAAAGAGAATAATAATAAAATACTTTAACACAGTATTTTCAGTACAAGACAGGTGAAGTAGACTAAAATACGTAAAGACAGAATACTGAGACGCCAGAACCAATATAGCAGATCTCAGGATGTATATATTAAACACTACACTCTGATAAGAAAGAAAATATCTTTTCCTCAATTAAATATGGAACATGGATCATACCGATTGATTATATATTGACTTACAAAGTAGACAATGGTAAATTCTATAAAATGAAGCTAATACATTGTCTGATAACACACACACACACACACACACACACACACACAAAGGCTTTAACGAAACAATTCTTGGCTGAACAGAAAAATACAATGAGAAAATACAGAAGTTCTGAAAAACAATGATAATGAAAACACTATCAGAATCAATGAGAATTTATAATGATCAGAGGAAAATCACCAGTCTTAAACACCTATATCATTTAAAGCAGCGATCAGAAGGAAGTGCATATATGCATTAATATTCCATCAACAAAATTTTTAAAAATACAATTGATTTAAAATTCCAAAAGCTAGAAAAAGAACAACAAAGTAATATACAAGAAAGTACAAGAAAATAAATAAGAAAAATATACAGAGAAATTAATGAGGCAGCATATAGAAAAAATAGAAAAATAGTAGATAAAATTAATGAATCAAAATTCTGGTACTTTGACTAGCATCAATAAAATAGAAAAACCAATAATGAATTTAGTCAATAACATGTGGCCTTAATATTATGATTTACAAATGGCATGTGGCCTTTTAACTATGACACTACGCTCCTCTCAGTGATTTGGTGTAAACATTTTAGTGTCCTGGATATACCCTAATACTATCAGCTCACATTCTGTTTACACATTCCTGACAGGCAGAAACAGCAAACATGTCTAATATAGTTCTTTGAACTTGTGAGGGACCATCTAGCTCAGGTTACTGAACGATTTTAAATAAGTATAAACAAGCCCATTCAAATCAACCTGTTTTATTTTAAAGAACTTTGCAGGAAAATGAAGAATCTTCAATATAAAAATGAGAAAAGAAGACAGATGTTAGAATCTCCTTTCTTTAATACCTAGAAAAACTAGGGGAAAAAGTAAAGTTCAGGAAAGTATTAGCCAGTAGCAACTAACCAAAGAATAGTCTCCTGCCAGAAAATGCTGAGTGGTGTGTAGGAATGGAAAGGCAGATTCTGGGAAGGCTCAGCTTAGCAGCATCCCCAACCATACCACGTATCACAAAATTTTGCCAGGAAAAAGAGAGATGAATTGCCAAAATCCTGAGAATTATCACCAAGTCCCCAGCACAGAGAAGTGGATGAACAATGAGTTTAGGCAGCCCCAGAAAAGTTATACTAAACCCTTGAGAGTGGCAGCTTTGGCTAATCGCTAGGAAGATCTGAGGGTTTCACTGAAAATAGGAAAAACAACAAGTGCTCCCCATTTACTGGGGATCCAAGGTTAAGGAGGAGCAAAATCCAAAGCTGAGAGAGTCTTTTCATTGCAGTAAGACATACCTGGGCTTGGTTGAGTGAATGCTGGCAAAACAAAAGCAAAAACAAAACCAAAAACCATTTAAATCAAATCTCAAGAGAGAGCAAAACGTAGTCAATCAGGGCAGCAAATCTACCTGTGAAACAGCTCTATTTCTTTCCTCCAAAGGCATAGAAAATTGGATAGAACTACTACTGCTCCATCTCTCAAACAGTAACTGGGATAGAGGGGAAAAAAGAGTATTCTACCTGATAAGGAGGGAGTCAAGGAAAATACTCCCAGTATTTGGAGCCAATAGGAGTTGTGGACAGAATTGATCACACCACTGAACATGATGAAATGAAACATCAAGACAATTTTTTTCTCGGAAAAATTCACTGTTATGGGTCATATTCCTCTAAAACTCCAACATGCCAAGCATATAAAATTTATTGTTGCTGTTTACCACTTTCTCACTTCAGAAGAAAGGTAGAATTAAACACTTGCTAACTAAAGTTCTCAAAGCATCACATTGCCTATTTTTTTCTTGGAAGGTTAAATTCACATGCTTCACAGTGTGGTACTTGTGAAGTTCTTGTTAAATTTTTCCTACTCCAGATTGTTCCTTATTTTTTATACTAAAGGAGGAGAGGAACATACCTACTGAGGTGATCTCAAAGGACGCTTGCATTAATTATGAGTTATCACTATCAGTCGTGCTTGCCCTTTCACTGGTTCAGAAAACCTTTGTCATTGGAAACAGATGCATATGGATGGTGACACTGTTTTCACTCTCTCCACAGGATGAGGGAGAGTGGTGGGTGGGGGGTCAGAAACTATAGATCTGCTTGGGCCTCTGAACTGAAGAAGACAATGCACACATAGAGGCCAGGTGTGGGTGTTTTGTCATTGTGTTTGGAGTAGAGAGTAAATGGGCAGTAAAAACTGCTTTGACCAGCCTCCAGGTCTCTTGGTGTCCCAAAATTTATGTTTTGGTTGTATTAAAAGAATAAAAATTAATCCTACTCTAGAGAAGATATTTATCTTACAACATGATACACAGCTATGATTAAAAGTAGAAAGAAGACTGTCTTTTCTCCATTGTATGTTCTTGTCCCTTTGCCCAAGAATTAACTGACCATAGGTGTGTGGGTTTATTGCTAGGCTCTCTATTCTGTTGCATTGATCCACATGTCTGTTTCTGTGCCAGTACCATGCTGTTTTGATTACTGTAACTTTGTAGTATTGTCTGAAGTCTGGGAGGGTTATACCTCCATCTTTGTTCTTTTTCCTCAGGATTGTTTTGGCATTCTGGGTCTTTTATGGTTCCATGTAAATTTTAGGATTATTTGCTCTAGTTCTGTGAAAAATGTCATGGGTAATTTGATAGGGATAGCATTAAATCTGTAGATTGCTTTGGGTAGTATTTTCATTTTAACAATATTAATTCTTCCAATCCAAGAGCATGGGATATTTTTCCATTTCCTTAAGTCATCTTCAATTTCCTTTATTAATGTTTTAGTGTTCTCAGCAGTAAGTCTTTTGCCTCCTTGGTCAGGTTTATTCCTAAGCATGTTTTTCTTTTGGATGCAATTTTATTTTATAATTTTTTATTTTTATTTATTTTATTTTTGGCTGTGTTGGGTCTTCGTTGCTGCGTGCGGGTTTTCTCTAGGTGCAGTGAGCAGGGGCTACTCTTTGTTGTGGTGCACAAGCTTCTCATTGTGGTGGCTTCTCTTGTTGTGGAGCACGGGCTCTAAGTGCACAGACTTCAGTAGTGGTGACACGTGGGCTCAGTAGTTGTGGTGCATGGGCTTAGTTGCTCCACGGCATGTGGGATCTTCCTGGACCAGGGCTCGAACCCATGTCCCCTGCATTAGCAGGAGGATTTTTAACTACTGTGCCACCAGGGAAGCCCTTGATGCAATTTTAAAAGGGAGTGTGTTTTTACTTTCTCTTTCTGATATTTCGCTGTTAGTGTAAAGAAATACAACAGATTTCTGTATGTTAATCTTGTATCCTGCTACCTTGCTGAATTCATTTATCAGTTCTAGTAGTTTTTGTGTGGAGTGGTATAGGGAAAGCTGGATAGCCACATATAAATCAATGAAGTTAGAACACACCCTCATACCATATACAAAAATAAACTCAAAATGGCTTAAACACTTAAATATAAGACGTGGCACCATAAAACTCCTACATAGGCAGAGAACATAGGCAGAACATTCTCTGACGTAAGTAATACCAATGTTTTCTTAGGTCAGTCTCCCAAGGCAAGAGAAATAAAAGCAAAAATAAGCAAATGGGACCTAATCAAACTTACAAGCTTTTGCACAGCAAAGGAAACCATAAACAAAATGAAAAGGCAACCTATGGACTGGGAGAAAATACTTGCAAACAGTGTGACCCACATGGGCTTAACTTCCAAAATATACAAACAACTCATACAACTCAGTAACAACAACAACAAAACATCCCAGTCGAAAAATGGGCAGAAGACTTAAGTAGACATTTCTCCAATGAAGACATACAGATGGCCAATAGGCACATGAAAAGATGCTCAACATCACTAATTATTCGAGAAATGCAAATCAAAACTACACCAGTCAGAATGGCCATCATTAAAAAGTCTACAAATAACAAATGCTGGAGAGTGTGTGAAGAAAAGAGAACCTTTCTACACCGTTGGTTGGAGTGTAAATTGGTGCAGCCACTATGGAAAACAGTATGGAAGTTCCCCAAAAAACTAAAAATCGAGTTGTCACATGATCCAGCAATACCACTCCTGGGCATATATCTGGACAAAGTTATAATTCAAAAAGATACATACACCCCAATGTTCACAGCAGCACTATTTACAATAGCAAAGACATGCAAACAACTTAAATGTCCATCAACAGAAGAATAAAGAAGCTGTGATCAATATATGTATATATAACGGAATACTACTCAGCTATAAAAAAGAATGAAATAATGACATTTGCAGAAACATGGATGGACCTAGAGATTATCATAGTAAATGAAGTAAGCCAGAAAGAGAAAGACAGATACCATATGATATCACTTATATGTGGAATCTAAAATATGACACAAATGAACTTATTGATGAAACAGAAACAGACTCACAGACATAGAGAATTTTGGTTGCCGGGGGGAGAGGGGTGGGAGAGGGGTGCAAACTATTATATATATAAAGGATAAACAATAAAGTCCTACTGTATAGCACAAGGAACTATATTCAATATCCTGCAATAAACCATAATGGAAAAGAATATCAAAAAGAATATATGTATGTACAAATATATACACACACACACACACACATATATATATAACTGAATCACTTTTCTGTACACCAGAAATTAACACGACATTGTATATCAACTATACTTCAATTAAAAAATAAAAGAATTGGGGCTTCCCTGGTGGCGCAGTGGTTGAGAGTCCGCCTGCCGATGCAGGGGACACGGGTTCGTGCCCCGGTCTGGGAGGATCCCACATGCCGCGGAGCGGCTGGGTCCATGAGCCATGGCCGCTGAGCCTGCGCGTCCAGAGCCTGTGCTCCGCAACGGGGGAGGCCACAGCAGTGAGAAACCCGTGTACAGCAAAAAAAAAAAAAAAAAAAAAAAAAATAGAAAGAAGAGATTATGGATATATACAGGGCATAGTTCAAAAATGAGATGACAAAATAATTGGTGGGGTGAAAATGGGGATAACAGAGCTAAAACACAAATAATCCCATTTGAAAGCTGTTAATGAATTAGAAACATCCTGGGAACAAAATTAAATAAGATAGAAATCAGTATTATTGACATAGAGGGAAGAAGGCTCAGGATGATACAGAGAGAAAAGTAAAGAAGTTACAGAACAATGGCAGATATATTAGAACTGAAAAATATGATCCAATATAACTTATTGCTCAGAAAAAGTAAATTCAAGAGAATAGGAAATAACATCTATTTAAAACATAAAGATATTTCTCTGAAATAACAGGAGAGTGAATCTCTGGACCAAAAGATCATCCTACACTCACTGAACTGATAAGTTGGTACACTGATATATCCAACTTAAGCTACTTCAAGGATACAGAAAACATTCTTTAAAAATCCAGGGGGAAAAAAAAAGTCCTCTGAAAGAGTACATTTGTGTATAAAAGAAACAGCCTTCCTAAAATATTTAAAAGACTATGTCAAGGATATAGAGGCTATAGTAATGAGGGAATGAAAAAGAGAGGAGAGAGAGGGGGAGAGAGGTAGGGAAAGGGAATGAAGGGAAAATCTGAAGATGAAATCCAGGCCACCAATAAAACAATAGAAGAGGAAAGTGGAAGAAAGTGGATGAGTGTTGATTTCCTTTAAGCGGAGAGTTACTCAATAAAATTTAAATTTGAAATAGAGTATTAAAAAACATAATTACTCAACCTCTTAATATTTTCCATTTTGTTTCTTAAACTTAGTGAGATCTTTTATAAACTATGGCTAAAATATTTATCGAAATATTTTACATGACTAAAATAGTTATTGAAATTAAGTTATTTCTTTATTTTTACAATGTTATATTCTTTTCTGTTAAATTTAAAAACAATATAATTATTTTTTGACAAAGAACAGGACTAATTTAATTCCATTTTAACAAAATTGTGTGTGTCCCTCTCTTTAGCTAGCTGAAGTGCTCCAAGTAAGTGGAACTGTACAACTGGCTTACTTTTATCTTGCCCAGCTTTCTTTTTTCACACTCTCCAGTGGTTTATTCTCCTTTAAGATATGCAGTGTTCTTTCCACTTTTTTGTTTTCTTAAAAAAGAGTTTACATATATTTTATCTTTGAAAAAATGTGTATGTTTTATCTGTAAGCAACATTTATACACATACCTAGATCTATATCTCCAACTACTTTATATTTTTAGTAAAGTATATTTTAAGAAAAAATTGCAATTAACAGAACACAATCATTATTTCACAAGAAATAAAGTTGGTAAAATCCCCATTTTACAGATGAGAAAATAGTGGCTTGCATGTGTTAAGTAACTTGCCAAACTGTTAAGCATCCTAGGCAGAACTTTACTCTAGATCTTCTTATTTTAAGCACAGGGCTCTCTTCTCTCATGCACACCTTATATTTTCTTATGAATAATATTTGTAGAACACTGGCTCATTCACGGAAATATTCATTTAAAAATATTTTAAAAAAATATTATCAGAATGAAAGGATTTTTCAGGGGCTATTTTGCTATTTTATTTTACCCAGACATAGGACTTTAGAAAGCAGGGAAGGCATAGCAAACAATTATTTTAGTTGGTTAAACAATAGCTAGAAGTTATCGTCTACCTTTATACATTAGATTGATTATACAGAATATTTATATTAAAGAACAAAAAGCAGCAATAAATACTTTCGGAAATATTCATAATTATATGAGAGTCTATATGGAATTGACTTAGACACACAAAGTAAAAGAAGTGTCTATTGATTAAGAAAATATTTCTTTTTTATTTGCATTACTGGTATTTTTAACACTTAACTGGATGGAGTACAAATTGAGGTTTACGTTTTCCCAAAATTGTAAGCATATTATATTGCAACTTGAGCAGCTTTTGCCAATGCAAGACCATTTCCAGCAAAAGTCTCTTTAGAGGCAATGTTTAATGAGCTGGAAGTGAATAAAATGTGGAAAAGTAAAGAAGCAAAGAATGTTACTTTGTAAAAGGAAAGTCTGTGTAAGGAAAAAAACGGAGCGAATACAATTCTCAACACTTAGATTTCTTTGCATTTGCGAATTTTCATTAATAAATACTACATAGCAATGTTGCAGGTCACTGGTGCTAGCTAATACAGTCTGAAATGGTTTTAGGTAAGACGCATATTTAGCTCTGACAGTCTATCACCTCATAATTTGTTTCCTAGCTCCTATCACTCATTCCAAGTCTAAGAAAAGTTCAATATAGAATTAAGATGGATTAAAAACCAGGAATTCTGGCTTCTAGCCCTGTGAGATGGCAGGTCTGTCATTAAATATCTCTGTTTTGTATTTCCTCATATTGTAAAGTGAAAATATGTAATACGATTATTTACAGACCATTTATAATATCTGTCAACTTTACAGAATAATAAATTTTTAGACATTTTTTGATATTATCTATATATTATTTAGTCCTGACCCTCTACTAAGCATCTTCTATCCTAGATAATTTTGTCTGTTTACTCAGGTATTCTAAACCTTCTCATTATAGAAAGTCTTAATAATGTGCTAATACCTGTTAATAGCCAAAATAGTGATGTATAGTTGTATTTTCCTTCATTTCAATTATTTTTACTCTATCAGTTTTAGTCTAAGTGATGATCCTCTAAAAAAAAGCTAGCACAACAATGGCAAATTGTTAACGGAATGCCTAAAATGGTAATTATTCAATAAGCATTAATTCTTTTTTATGTCTCAACATTTGAGGCAATGGAAGATCAGTTCTAGAAGTAATTGACAGTTTACACCTAGCAAGCATTTCTATAGCATTAGGTCAATTGCTCAATCTATTCAAAGTAAACAAACAAAACAAAAAATATGTCTTGATATATCCATATAAATCAAGACTTTTTAAATGGAAATTTCTTTAATTAAAAGTCTTCTTCTACTTCACTGAGCCTTTCAGAGAAAGGAAGTGAGCTAACTGTAGCTTGTTCTATTCAACAGTCTCCCTATAATTTGCAACCATGTGTATCAACCCTACCCTACAGCCTATAATAAATTTTACCTTCCATGCTGAAATTCTCTCTCTCTTCCAAAAGTTCAAAGTGGTACTCACTAATTTGATGGTGGTATCCAATAATTATCTAAAATTGGTACTTCCTTTTTCTTTACACCATGTCCTTGAGTAGCAGGGAAAGCTACTAGATCTTTTAACAAGTCTGGTAATCTTATTTGTATTGAATTTCATCTCCTAGTATATTGTTGTTTTCTAGCGGCTGTATTCAAGTCATTGATATGTTTTAAACTTAGTTCTCAGAAACATGTTTTCTGGACAAAGGTTCTTACCTGTATAGAACACTTTATATGCAGGATTGAATAGAAGGAGTGAAGAATTAGTTTTTAAAGGTTTATGCTAGTAATTTAATGTTTGAAAGGAGGAAGCAAAAATGAAACTAATTTCTTCATTCTATATTGTATTAAATTCTATTCCAAGTACTCTCACTGTAAGATCTCCTGAAGTTGACACTCCATAAATCAGCTTGCTCATACAATGAGAATGACACCATGCAGCCAACTCCATTATCTGACTTCTTTGCTACCTTTGTATATAACAGATGACTGTAAATGCTTGGGTCCAGCACTTTTTACTAAAACATATCATTAATAAAGTGTTAGAGAATTCCCAAGACAGGATATGTGAAATGCTTTGTGATTAGATATAAGTAATTCCTTTATAGGACAATTCAATATATTTGGTTTTCAAAATAAATGAATCCTCATCCCAAATATATTTCACAAAATGTAATTTTCCACTCTCTAACAGTTTAAGTATATATTCATCTGTAACCAAGTGAATAAATATTACTATAATATTATGGATAAAGAACACAGATTAAATAAATTTTAAAATAACATATGTATAGCACAGAGAACTGTATTTAATATTCTATCATAAACCATAATGGAAAAGAATATATAAAAAAAGAAAGTGTATATGTATACATATAACTGAGTTTTATATATATATATATATATATGTATAACTGAGTTACTTTGCTGTACAGCAGAAATTAACACAACATGGCAAATAAACAATACTTCAATTAAAAAACAAAAAAAATAAAATAACATGTAAACATCAGTCATATCATCTCAATTTTTCCTAAACCATTTGAAATAGACAGAGGTATGACTAACTTCACTTTCAAGAAAAGAGACTCTAAAGTTCAGGTTGATTAATCTGCCAAAAGTCACATAGCTAGATTAGATGCTTCCAGCAAGACACCCCAAGGTTAATGCCAAAATTTTGATTATCTATTATGTAACAGCGATTATGTGCCAAGTTCATGTATATGCTTGTGAGCATGCCTATGTTGGGGGGCATAAATTTCAGGTTTTGTGGGGAAGTTGTGCTGGAAAGACCAGGTACAGACAGGAGCAAATGCTCACCCATTCCCTTTCCAAAGCATTAGTTTGTGATCATATACTTCTTGATTTGCTGCATGTAGGGAATTACAGTATACTCGAATGGTATCCACAATGCATTCAATTTCTTAAACAACTCTCCTATTCCAGGCACATTATGTATGTAGACTACTACAGCCTTTAAAGGGTAAGGACTGTTCCTTATTTATCCTGGTCTTTTTAGCCCACAGAAAAGACACCTAGAATATATTAGATATTTAATGAATGAATCTGTAAAACTTTCTCTAATATTTACAGCAAACCTACAAATGAGGTATCATTTTCATTTAGCTCTTAAGAAAGTGATTGATAAGGCTTGACTTAAAAGCCCATGCTCTTCCCATTAAACTAAGCTGAGACCATAGATCTGGAGATATTTTGGAATCTTTTTTCAAACCTATGGTTTTCACCCCCAAATAAATGCTTTTTTGTCAGTTTATTAATTGCATTCTCTGTTTACGTGCATATACAAGCCTCTGTTATTCAAAGCCATGGGGAGACATCCTAATACATGGTCATGTCTCAGGGCTGAATGGAGCCGAAGGAGGAGGCATTTTGTTATGTTTTCATTAAGTTTTTTTTGCAAGGCAAAAGAGTTCTATAAGCTTTCATTAAGGCCCTTATTTGAAATAACCCAGATTCAAGGAGATATTTTATACAATAAGGCAGGCATTTGGGTCTAATATGACTTAAGAGTTTTGTGAAAGTAGGCCAGGCCTGAACATTCTCTATCTCTTTTTACATAAAGAAAGCCTTTCTTTCTGAGACAAAGCCAGAAAGAACATCATTTTAGAAGGAAAAAATAGATTTTTCTGATTGATCTTCAGTGTTTTTGGCATCTTTTGTCCTTTTGGTACATGATTCTTAGCATTCATTTTGCTGTGACTGAAAATAACCAGAGCTCTTTAAAAAAAACCTTTTAATTAAAGCCTCCCATCCATTATCTTGTATGAGACCTAAAAAAAAACCCCAAAATCCTCACAAAAACAAAACAACATCCGCTGTTAGAGAATAAAAATTGAAAACCTAAAAGGACATTACATTTTAAACATGTGCAGTTATGAAATACCCCTCAGATGTGTCAGGAAAAGAAATCCTAAAATGACTGAAATGGGAGAGCTGGTATGATATAACAAGAGGGCAGTAATGTTCTTTTCCAGAGAAGCGTCAAGTTTAAGAAACAAGGCTAGTTTCCTGAGTTCACAAGGCATTGACTAGACCTCCCATCTAAACTTCTTGACCTCTGGTCTAAAACCAGGAAGATTACCGACCCAGGAGAAGTGATGGGTCTACACATATTCTCTTTTTACAGAGAAACCTTAGCATCGTCATGTAATGATTTTAGAAAATAAAATCAGGTAAGAGTATAATATTAGGGAAACTAGAAGTTCTTGTGAAAAATAAAAAAGTTTGTCTCTGTAAGAGTGAAGCTACCGATCCACTGTAGAACAATCCCCAGCTTCTTGTGATCAGGCAGTCAGGTAACCTCTGAATAAACCTGAGAAAACCACCTGAATGAGGGTTAAATAGATTATGAGAGTCATATGTTTCCATTGGCCCACTAGGTTACTTATATCATTTTGATTTCTTTGTGTTTAGATTAATTCTACCACTCTTAACGTACAGTACTTTTGATCCTCCTCTCAGTTGTAACCAATTCTCCAGTTTTTCACTTACTACTAATGCAATATTTGTTCCATTCTATAAAACCATTCCTCAATTCCTCAATACAATTTTTGCAGCAATCACTTTGTCTTCCTTGTCCTCAACTGCCATGCTAGATAAAAGAGCACACTATAATTCTACCTCAGTCTTGTATTCTCAGTCCACTTGGACTGTATGTGTATATATTTGCCATTCCAGTTCCCCTCTTCATCAGTCTTACCTGCTTTGCCCCAAGAAGAACACTCGCTTGCACTTCATCACCAGGGTGTCCTGACCTTATATGACTTCTGTGGGGTTTTAGAAATGAAGAGCCAGAAGGAGATGTGAGGGTAGGAGCAGAGAGGCTGGGCTATTTTTTGTCTTCTTTGTCTCCATCCTCTTTGTCAGCTAGTTTTGCAGTGGCCGTGCCTTGTTACAAAGGCTACCACTCCTGTCGGCGATCTCCTGTACCGTGGCTGTATATCTTGCTGGGTTCTGGCAATAGCTTCCCTCCCCATGCTTCATTAGACCCAGGGTAGGAATGGCTTTTTGTTGTGGCTGGTCCTTAATACGCATCACCTTTCCTTGTTAGTTCCTTTAACCTTCCCCACCTTGTAAATGGTCATTAAATTCTTTTATACTTCCCCTTTGAATGTGTTACCTGCTTCCCACTAGGGCTTTGCAGGACATCCCCTGTTGCATATAAAGTCAGACAGTAATCCAGGGTTTGTTTTGTTTTGTTTGTTTGCTTTTTCTCTATAGGGAGACATTCTCCCAATTCCATCTATGAAACAGTCCCCTTTGATTTGTGGTGCCACTTTGAGTTCCCATATATTCCTGGGTCTATATCTATGCTTTGTATTCTATGTCATTGTTCCTTTCATCTTGCACAAGTACCAGGCTCTTTTGTCTTTATGTTTTAACACCTTGCAGGGTAACCTCACCCTTGTTTCAGTCAGGATAGATTAGATTCTGCTGTAGTAAGAAACACTACCAAAAGAGATTATCATACTAAGTGAAGTAAGTCAGAGGAAGACAAATATCATATAATATCACTTACATGTGGAATCTAAAAAAAAAAAAACAAAAAACAAAAAACAAATGAACTTATTTACAAAACAGAAAAAGACTCACAGACATAGAAAACAAACTTATGGTTACCAAAGAGGAAAGGGATAGGGGAAGGGATAAATTAGGAGTTTGGGATTAACAGATACACACTACTATATATAAAATAGATAACCAACAAGGATGTACTGTATAGCACAGGGAACTATATTCAATATCTTGTGATAACCTATCATGGAAAAAAATCTGAAAAAGCATATATATATATATATATATATGTACATATATTCAGTTTGCTATACACCTGAAACTAAAACACTGTAAATCAACAATACATCAATTAAAAAAATTTAATTTAAAAAAACTGCAAGATTTTATTCTCTCTCACTGTACATATCCAATAAAGGTTGGCAGGGTCTCTGCTCTTTTTAGTCACACCATCTCAGGCTGATGGGGAGTCACAGTTTTCCCCCTTGCTGACTGCCATGTCTGGAAGAAAAGAGAACTCTACAAGTCTCTATCAGCAGTTAAATGTTCAGTCCAAAAATGGCACACATCTTGACCATCCATGACTCATTGGCTAGAACTAGTCAAAGGGTCAACTGTGTCACAAAGGAGCCAAACAGTCTGGGAGTCAGAGAAACAGAAATAATTAGTGAGCAACAATAATGAACACCAAAACTTCCTTTGCTCCTTTTCAAAGTTGACTTGGATGTTGAAAGTTCTCTATTATTTCATACGAATGTTCGAATAATTATATTGAGTTCTTCAAAAATATCTAGCTGGTAATTTAATCAGAATTTTATTAGATTTACATTTTTATATTTAAATTGTTTCACTACAAAGCACAGAATGATTCTACATTTATTCAGATTTCCTTTTATGCCCTTTAATAGAGTCTAAAAGTTGCCATGGATATCTTGGTTATTGTACAAGTTAAACCTAAGATACTGTTTAGTTTTGATATTATGAGTGATATTATTATTTTTGTTGCTTTGTTGCTATTGTGTATTTATGATTAATTATTGGTGATCTAGAGTAATTCTTATTAGTTCTAACATTTATCTGTTGATTCCATCAGATTTTCTGCATACATATTCAAATTGTATACAAATAATTTGTTTTATTCTTTCCCTTCCAATCACTGTACCTCTTACTCAATTTTCTTTCCCTATATATTAACCGAGACCAATGCTATGTCACATATTAATAGTAGACATCCTTGTCAATCCTGATCTTAAAAGGCATGTGCCAAAATTTCACCTATAAATAAAATAATTTTTAACATAATCTTTACAAAATTAAGGAAAGGCCCTACCTTTCCTAATTTGCTAGGAACTGTCATCAAAAACAGATGTTTAATGTAAATCAAATGACTTTTCTTCATCCATGTAGTTTAATTTATTATATTAGTGAATATATTAAAATTATGTATTAATCTGTCATAAATATAGTTTTCCAATTTACATTATTATAAACAAAGCTAAAATAAACATTTTTACACAACTCTTCACACATGGATAAAAGAATTTAGCTAGAATATAGTAGAATATTTAGGATATGTTGGAATCATTAGCCAATGATTAATCAAACATAATGCAAATTTTCAAATTTAGTTGTTACTGTCAAATTAGTCTCGAAACAGTTTATACTAACAATTTATGTACTGCTTTTCTATCAGCACTATAATAATTTTGTCACACTTCTGCAAATTCTGAATTTTTTTAAAGGACTTTTAGAAAAATAATATATACATACACACACATACTGAATCCTGATCCATTTCTTTTATAAGCATAACAAATATCTACTTTCAGTCTTCATATTGTTTTTGTTTATGTTATAATTTTTTGAACAAAAGTTTTATTTTAATTGCAATGTGGTCAAATTTGTTAGTTTTTTACACTACAGTTTTGGTTTTGTGTTTAAATAGTTTTGTTTTTTTGTTTGTTTTTTAACAGCTCTTTCATATTTTGCCATTAGGAAGAAAGTCTCTATTTTCTTCTAAAAGTTTTTCACTTTAGATACTCAAAACAGCCTCAGTTACTCTTTATTGCTTTTTTACAGTGTGAGGTAGTAGGAATTTATTTTTCTTTGCAGGCAGCCAAATTTTCTTTAATCATTTCTTTATTTGCAATGCAAGTTTTGTTATAAATTAAGGTTTCATATACAGGAAAATATTTTCTGGTCCATCTGCTCTGTTTCATTGTTCTACTAGATAATACATGTGCTGTGCCACAGTATTTTGTATACTATAACTCTCTAATTAATCTTGATAACTAGGAATAACCCTACTTTATCATTTTTATTCAAAATTTCCTAGCCTTTACTTCCTTTATATAAATTTCAGGGTCAGCTTTCAAAATTCCACTACAAACTTTTAGTTATTTAATTGAACTTTCATGGTATCCCCATATTAAGTGGGAAACAATTGCAATCTTTATGATATTAATCTTTATGACATGCTCTACATGCCTATTCATTCAAGCCTTCTTTTTGGAATTTCAACAGTATTTTGCAATTTTCTCATAAAAGTGTGAGTATTTTGTTAGATTTATCTCCTGGAATCTTAGACTTTATCTCTACTGTGAAGAGTTTCTCTTTTTAAATAATGTTTTTGAAGTGGTCATTATAGGTGACATAAGAAGGCTATTATTTCCTGCCTTGATTTTTCTATTTTTTATGACTCTGATACCATTTCACCTGCTTTATTTTGAATAATAATTGTGTGATGTATATATTTCCACTTCTTTTATTTTCAACTCATCTGTGAGACGTTTACTTTAGGTAGATTTTCTGTAAATAGCAGGCAGTTAGATGTGTTTAACTACTTGGATGAAATTTCTCTTTCATTAGGTGATTTTAATACATCAACAAGTTAGAAGTAAGTTGGAATTAATTTTACTTTCTGTTTAACTCCTTTGTTTTAAAACTGCACTTTTCTCTATTGTTTTCCTTCTGCCTCCTTAAGGAATGCTTTCATCTGTAAGTAACAGAAAAACTTACTTAGAATGATTAAACAAATAGGGATTCATTTCTTAATATAAAAGAAATCCAGAGATTAGCACAGGTTTGTCATTTCAGTAATGAGGCAGGCACCCAAGTTCTTTCTTTCTTTCTACTGTGTCATTTTTAGTACTTGTTTTTTTTTGCCCTTTTTGTCTAATGGTTGCAAGATGCATGCTACATATCCAGGCATCACGTCTACCTTCCAGACACAATAATATGGGTCAGAGAGAAAAGGATTTTACACCACAGGGTTCTCACAAAAATCAAATTAGCTAACATAGTGCTCAGCATGTTTAAGCTCTTGACAGATTTAAGTTATTTACATTTCCTCTTTACTATAATGGAAATCATTTCTTATTATCCAATTTTTATAAACCCCAAATCATTTTGATCCCCAAGTCCAGGCAGTATATTGTACCCTATCCTTCTGGCAGGAACTTCACACTGATACCTCCAGAGTGTACCAATCACTAATTGGTTTAGGTGAACAGTGCCTCCTGGAACTGGGTTTTGCTCATCTTACATACATGAGCAGCACTGACCTCAGGCTTCCTAGTAAATGAAGCATGCAAGATCATTGATACTCCTGATAAATACAAAACACAATTACTATTAAAGTTGAAATTATTAAGTAGAGAATTTAGTAACCTACCTTCAAAGAACAAAAAATAGAATGTTCTATGGACTAATTGCTACTGCTTGCCACCACTTCTGAAAACCTGCTACCAATTTTACTATTTCTGATTGACTGAAGCTAAGCCCTTTCCTAATCAAAAATAGCTATCATTTCCCCAAGTGCTTCAACAGCAAAATAAAAGCCTCCTATATTCTCTCTATACTCAGTTTACACAGTGATACTCTGAATAAGTAGTTAATATTAGCTCTCTTTTAAGTCCTCATAAGTCAATCATTTTCCTCAAATGACAAAGACAGTATCTGGTACAAAAGCACTTGGCATTATTATCCCCCAAATTAGTAAATTAGACTTTCTTTGGTTTCTTTTTTAAAGGTTGAAATTATAGGAAATGGATGAACCATAATTTTAGACTGGCCAAAGTATATTGAGAATATACTACTAGGTATTCAAAGATCGGCATGTCATTTTAGCTCACAGTAAAATAATCCTTGAAATCAGACTCACATAAAATTGCTTCATCAATAGTGGATTGACATGAGTAAGTTTTCTGAAAAAGAAGAGTAAATTATTTTTAAATAATTAAAACACCAATAGATATTTTAAAAATTAAATAATCAGCGCTTTGAAAAGAAAGGCAATGACCTGTAAATTTTTAATTGAAATTTACCCAAATAATATTATCTTTTTCAAAATAAATTGATTTATTTTACTTTTATTTATTTTTGGCTGCATTGGGTCTTCGTTGCTGCACGCAGGTTTTCTCTAGTTGCGGCGAGTGGGGGCTACTTTTTGTTGCAGTGTGCGGGCTTCTTATTGCAGTGGCTTCTCTTGTTGCGGAGCATGGTTTCAGTAGTTGTGGCACATGGGCTCAGTAGCTGCAGCTCGCGGGCTCTAGAGCACAGGCTCAGTGGTTGTGGCACACGAGCTTAGTTGCTCCGTCGCATGTGGGATATTCCCAGACCAGGGCTCGAACCCATGTCACCTGCATTGGCAGGCGGATTCTTAACCACTGCGCCAGGGAAGCCCTATGTCAGTTTTAAGAGGACTGATAATGCAGTAGTGCATCCAAGATTGTAAATCTATTGTGGTGATATATGTTTAGCCAGAAGAAGCCGAAATAAAAAAGAGTAAAATGTTGAATTTCTGGAAATAGTCCCCATGCCACATTGGAAATGATATGCTAAATGAATTATCCATTAATACTTGATGAATTTTGAAACTTTTTTCACGTTATTATAGAATATCAAAACATATTTCAGAAATTTATTCTAGCCCTCTGTTCTGTATTTCATTCCAAGCAAAACTCTTCTACCGTTTCTATGTAATAAGTAGTTACAATACTTATTTTTATTATTATTCTTATTAGTTACATTCTTTATCTATTTTAAAAAATTCCCTTTAATACTTAGTAGAAAATTTTCTAGCATCTATTTAAGAGGTTTTTGTGTGTGTTTGTTTTATATCCCTGACTGCTCCATTCAGATTCGTGGATTTCAGTACATGTTTGAAAGTATACGCAGATATATTCTAACATAAATCTCTTATTTTATCTTTCCAGTATCCCTTGTCTTCTTCTACCACTACACTGGGAAGGTCTGCCCCCAAATCCAAATGGGTCTGTTAGGTTGAAAACCACCATATTTCATTTTCTTTGCCAGAGTGATTGTTCCAGAGGTGGGCATCTGAGCCACGCAGGAAAAAGTAGAGTGCTTCACTTAGGATATTTGAGACATATTCTCTCTTTCCCTTCAGTTAAGAGCTTAAAAGTGGGTCCCAGAACAGCTGGGCACTCTGTCCCCAGCCTCATGGAACAGCCTGAGTACAAGGTTAACTTGCAGGGAAAACTGAGAAAAGAGTTGAGAATCTAGAACAGGCTGGAGGCTGGTATTTCCTGAGGCTATTTCCAGCTATCAACTTCTCAATTATAGCAACCTATAAACATTCTTTTCTTTTAAGTTAGTTTGTGTTGTTATCTGTCTCTCAACAGTGAAAGATACTGCCTTATATAGGTATAGTTGAGGAAATATCATGTTAAAAAATTGCACCCTGGATGTAATGAACAAATAAATGTCAAAATTACTCAATATTGTTTTCTAAAAATTTAAAATACTTTAGGTAGGTTTAATGGAGTATAAATAATATGTAGTAAGCACTCATGTAATGACAGGTCAGCTTAAGAAATAAAACATAAATTCAGATGAAGCCAATTATGGAACCCTTCCCCAATTGCGTCCTTTTCCCACATCCCCAAAGAAATCATTATTAATTTGATGATTATATTTTAATACTATTACTATGTATATATGTATCATCTAAGCACTTCTCACTACACTGGACCCTAAACCTGGTCTGAGACATCATCATCTGTTCCCTGGATAAGTGCAATAAATACCCAACAGTTCTTCCTTCTTCTGCTTTTCTTCCCTGCAGAATAGTCTCAAAAGAGTAGCTGGGATGAATCTTTTAAAACTTAAGTCAGACTGTTGCATTCCTTGGCTCAAAACCCTCCAACAATGTCCCACACCACTTTCAATAGGAGGCAAAGTTCATGCTGTGTTCTCCTAGGCTCCTGTTCCTCCTCTGACCTCCTCACCTCTGCTCTTCCTTGCCACACTAGCTCCCTTTTCATTGGATGTGTGGGGCTCATTTCTCCTTAAAAACATTTTGTTCTTCCTGGACAATTCTCCCCCCAGGTATCCGCATGGCTCTCTTTCATCTCCTCCAGTGTTGACACAACTGTCTCTCAGTGAAGCTTTCCCAGAAAACACTATTCCCAACTTTTTTTTTAACTGCAGGTGCCCAGAATTGAGCTGCTCACACTCCTCAATTCATAGCCCACAAGCACTCAATCAGCATTGTCTCTGCCAGGATCCTTCTTTGTATAGTATTTAATTATCTTTATAGTTTTCCCTTTCATCCCAATAACTTCAACTCATCACCCTCCCAACAGCAGCCACCCAATCTTGTATATTTACTACAATCCTTTCAATCCAACTTCCATATATTTGTTTATGTAAATATTTACATAATGAGGTAGCTATAAAAAATCTAGTATTACTTTGTATTTATTTTTAATGGAAATAATATTGTGCTATAAATCTCTTTCTTGATTATGACAAATTATATGCCAACAAATTTGACAACCTAGAAGAAATGGACAAGTTTCTAGAAACATACAGCCTATTAGAGAAATAGAATCTGTAATTTAAAAACTCCCTACAAAACAAAACTACACTAAAATTTGATACATTTGGGTTGGCCAAAAAGTTCGTTCGGATTTTCCATAGCATCTTATGAAATATTTTTTGCGTAAATATTCACTTCAATTTCACAGGTGTATTACTAGGCTTGATTTATCCTTTAGTCTCTTGGAGTCTTAATGTCTTGATTCAAAAAATATTTATTGTGTGGGTATTTTGTAGAAGTCTCAGTGTTAGACATTGGGAATATCATAAATATTATAATATCTATTTTAGAGGGTTATTGTGAGAATGGAGCTGCCAAATTTTTAAAGATCCCAGCAAAATGTTTAGCCAATAAATATCAGTTGTAATGTTGCCGTGGTTATTGCTGTTAAGGAGGATGTGCTGGGTTTTTTGAGAGGATAAGTCATCAAGTAGAATGGATAATATGTATATGTATTTATTTATTCAATAGCAACAATGTCACAATAAAATATGTAAGGTAAAGTCCTGTTACTGCTACTTAGTATTTCATACACCAGTGATAGTTGTCTGTGGGCCAGAGGGTTATGTAAATTACAGGAATCACAGTGGTATGTTATTTAATGGAAAAGAAGCATCTTCTGTGATAACAGTCTAAAACTGCATTTGCTTGGTGCAGGAAAATACTCAGATGCAAAAGATGACTTGAGTAGATAGCAAAGCATATTTTTAAAATAAAACATTTAAACAGGCAAATGCTTCTTTTCTACAATTGTATTGTCGCAAAGCAAACAGTAGAATATATTGATTTTTTTTAGAGACCAGCAGTCACTTAATAAAGCAGTGTGGACTTTCCTCAGAGTGTATTATCTCATGTCTGGGTTACTTTCTTACCTGTAAAATTGGTTCCTTTAGGGAAAGTATTACTTGGTTGAGCAAGGGCTACTTTTGTGAAATGTGCTGTTTTTGTGGGGTTTTTTTGGTCAGTTCTACTCTTTTTTACTTAAATGTAGGGTTTTTTTTTTCCTGTAGACAGTTATATAAATTTCCAAATGACTTTCCGGATAAATCAGAATGTTTCAGTTAGAGAAAGTAACTAATAAACTAAATGGTAGAAAAATGAATTATCTTCAATGAATTTTGCATTTTCCAAAATTCTGAAATTTATTTCTTGCTGGGCATTTAGAAAATTCATTTTGACTTTTGATTGAAGTGAAAAAAAGCTTAAAACTACTTGGTAGTTTGAATTCTACAGCATTTTTTCCCCAGAGATTTTGGATTTTATTGTTGTTGGTTACAGTTAAATTTCTTAAAAGTGAAAAAGCTCCCTGTGTATAGCATTGGTGCTATCAGAATATCTTTAATGAGTATGTTAAACAGGGTACTTATTTGCAATAACTATTACTTAAAAAGCTTTAAGAGAATGGATATTCATAATCATTTAGGGTAATAATAGGAAATTATATATTACAAACTACCACTTTTTTTCTCATACTTGTTAACACTGATCATTAGCCCTCATTTTTTATTTCCTCATATATCAAAAGGTTGAATCATTTTACATAATTTTATGACTTCTTTTTCAAAAATCAATTCTCCCTTGGCCCAACTCTTCATTTCCCCAAACCCTTAATAAAATTGCCAAGAAAAATCTACTGTCAAGTCTTTTTATATGTTTCTTTGCTTCTTTATATTCATATTTCTCAGAATAATTTTGTATTGCCCTCATTAATTTATTGATATTTAAATTTTGGTAGATGAAGAGTTAGCCTTCCTCCACCTTGACATATAGTTATGTCACAATCTTGATTAAACTAATGTTTGGAATTTACATTAATGTGACTAATATTGTTCACTTCTGAGACCATTGGGTATTTCATGGAGTTCTCAAAGATTTCTTTTGTGTTTTATCCTCAAGTTATTAATTACTCTGTTTTACAATTTGCTTTGCTTTCTATGTACCTATTCCTAACTGTTCCCAAAATTTCCAAGAGTACTCAACCCCTCTGAAGACCATTTTTCACTTGGCTAGATACTGACACCTGTCAATTCCTCTTTTCCTTCCCACACTAACACCTCACTCGTCATCCACTTGCAGCTAGAACTCACCATATCTGCTCAGATTTTCCCACGTGTTCTCTCTGCCTGCTGCATGACTACTGTCTTTAGAATCTCCTCATTTCACCATTGACGTCCCCACTCTTCTTTTCTCTACCCTTCTTGTCTCTTGGCTCCCAAGTTGTGTGTGTGTGCGGGGGGGGGAGGGGTCAGTGTGTGGTTTATTCTCTATGTTGGTGGAACATACCCTCAAGTAACTTCCAGATAGGTAGCATGGGGACCTAACATTTTTTGAGAACTAGACATCCCAAAATGATTTTATTCAACCCTTATACTTAATGGATAGTTTGTGGATAGAACTTTAGTTTATACTCTCTTCCACTTGGAATTTCAAGGGCATTACCCATGACCCTCTTTTAAGTGTCAATTATTGCTGTTGAGACATCGTATGGATTCTTATCCTTCCTCCTTTGTGTGTAATGTATTTTAATTAGGTTTATGGGAATATCGGAATCTTCTTTATATCTCTTGCTGTTTTGAATACAGTAATTTTATGGACATTTTTAATACCAGATAGAACAAGATTTAAAATGGTTTTATAAGCTACATAGTACCTATAATGTAATTGATATTAATCTCAGTTAACTGGCCATAATCATCAACAATGTTAGTTTTCTTTCGAATAGTTGCAGCTAGTTTTATAAATTTATTTTTCATGCAATAGCACTGTAACCATTAATGTTAAAAAATCTTGGAAAGTACAATAGGCAACAGTCAGTTGATATTAGATTATATATCTGTAGATTTTAACCCACACTGTTTAATTAGTTGACTCTGGGTGAATGGTGTCATTGTTCTATGTCTCTGTTTCCATAACTTTAAAATCGAAATCATTATTCTATGTCTATATCCCCTACTGTTTTGTGACAATGAACCGGATAATGTAAAGGCATTTAGAACAAAGTAAAACTATATATCTGTAATATTTATATGTCTTGTTTTGTTAATTTTCTACAACTATGCTAAGAGAATATTCTTAGTTTATATTCATTCACTACCCTTTGCTATGTTTTAACGTCCTTATCTTGATTCAAAAGCCCCTCTCCCATAAATAAATCAGAGCACCAACTCCCAACGCAAGCAGTTTGGGGACTTCTAGGCAAAGAAGACATTTTCAAAAAATATTAAAAACTGCCATTAGAGATATGAATCCCTGAAAGTCTAAAATATTCTGGGCTTAAATTTAGCAAATGTCAATTCTTTGATGAGTGCTTAAGGCTAAGAAACAGTCAAGATCTATTCCAGAAATTTAATTCATTTAATTCGTTTTTAGTGGTCAATTAATAACCTCCAGTGATGCATCTGTCTCACAGTAAAGACCCAGAATTATTTTTTGTTTCAATAATAGACAATTTTTAGGATATGCTTTCAATGTTAAATTCCCAGTCAGTAATCCAGGACTAGAAATCAGTAGCACTGAATTTTAAACTCAGGCCATTTAGTAAAGCATAATAAGGTCTAGAAAAGACATCCTTCATAGAGGGGAGACATTATTATACAAGGGATCACATCAGATTTATTCTGGGAAGAAGAGTAGTTTGAAATACTGTAATAAATATATGTATCATCTTTTCAAAACAAACTGGAAAATGTAGGACCTTGAAAACATATTTTCTGGTGGAATGCCAAAGGCAGAAAAAGAAACCATTTTAGAAAACATGAGTTTAAAAGTCTTGGGGAAAATCAGGTCAGAAGTATTCACTTACATGATATAGGCGATGACTGGGACAATGACCGCTAGCATTTATTGACTACGTGCCAGCCACAGTGCCAAGCGCCTTACACTCGTTATTTCCATCAATCCTTGCAATACACTGATAAGGTAAAATACTACTGTTATTCTTACTTTTGTAGATTAGGAATCAGAGACTTAGAGAATATGAGTAACTTGTCTAATATCATACATATAAAAATTGTCATGTGCACACTGGCGTATAAAGATATACCATGTTGTGCTTCCCTGGTGGCGCAGTGGTTTAGAGTCCGCCTGCCGATGCAGGGGACACGGGTTCGTGCCCCGATCCGGGAAGATCCCACATGCCGCAGAGCGGCTGGGCCCGTGAGCCATGGCCGCTGAGCCTGCGCGTCCGGAGCCTGTGCTCCGCAACGGGAGAAGCCACAACAGTGAGAGGCCCGCGTACCGCAAAAAAAAAAAAAAGAAAAAAGAAAAAAAAAACTGACAAAATTTACATCATACATATACCTCAAGTCCAACACAAGGTTAAGTCCGTATTTCTATGGGGACAAAACAAAATCTTACACTTTAAATTGGTATCTTCTTCTTATCTGCTTAGAACAAATAAATTTCTGTCTGATTCGATAATTTTCTCCCCAACCTCTGCCTATATATTCTTCTTAATGTAAAATTGTTCATAAAGGTTTTTTTAATATCTTTATTGGAATATAATTGGTTTACAATGGTGTGTTAGTTTCTGCTGTACAACAAAGTGAATCAGCTATATGTATACATATATCCCCATATCCCCTCCCTCGTGAGCCTCCCTCCCACCCTCCTTATCCCACCCCTCTAGGTGGACACAAAGCACCGAGCTGATCTCCCTGTGCTATGCAGCAGCTTCCCACTAGCCATCCATTTTAAATCTGGTAGTGTATATATGTCAGTGCTACTCTCTCACTTCATCCCAGCTTCCCTTTCCCCCACCCCTGTGTCCTCAAGTCCGTCGTCTACGTCTGCGTCTTTATTCCTGCCCTGCCACTAGGTTCATCAGTACCGTTTTTTTAGATTCCATATATATGCGTTAGCATATGGTATTTGTTTTTCTCTAACTTACTTCACTCTGTATGACAGATTCTAGGTCCATCCACCTCATTACAAATAACTCAGTTTTGTTCCTTTTTATGGCTGAGTAATATTCCATTGTATAACGTGCCACATCTTCTTTATCACACTTGTAATGAATGTTTAACATTTACTCTTCTTGCTAGATTGTAAGCTCCATGAGGGCAGTCTGTCTTAATCATTGTATGTAGCACAGTACTTGGCACATAGTATTTGCTCAGTAAATATTGTTGTCTGACCATAGTTTAAAAGAAAACTATGTTGAAATATTATTTTAGATTTCTTTTTAAAATTTACTAATGATATGAAAATTTTATTACATGAAGAGCACAGTGAAAAGGTCTTAATGAAATGCTTTATAAAATGAATCTATACCAAGTGTTTTGTCTCCTTATTTAGCTATTTCCTTTGATATGATCAGTACCAATTTGTTTTGTGTTTTTGTTATACTATTTCAAAGGAGGGGACTTTCTAGTGCATTAATTGTAAGTGTACACACTACACCCTGTGAAAAATAATACAGAAAAGCAAAGAAATGTGAAAATGAAAAAGAATTTTTTCATAGAGTTTGAAGACTCGACTAAATAAATGGAGAAATTTTGTGTTCCATTTTAAAGCTCCTACAAGTATAATGTATATTTACTTGGTATCTAAGTAAAATTTCTTCACTTGGGACTTTAATCATCACAGTACTTCACATGGTACTTCTTTGTTTGTTGTTAGACATGGATGCTTTCTAACTCTGGCACGTGGCTAGGCCTAACTGAGATACCCCTCTCTGTGGTATGCTACTGTTCATGTGGGGGCAGGGACCCTGCTACAGCCAGGGCACTGCTAGCCCACTGGCAGCTTCTCTGAGGCCAGAATATCCCTGTAGCTGGTCCAGGGTATACCTGCTGGAGTTTGAAGTATAACTTTCCTATAAAGGTTTAATATTTATTGCAGTTTTCTTTTTCATATTATTAGCAATCTCTTATGTATCTCTTATAGAACTACTCATAACTTCACATAAATGTGTTACTTGTAAATTTGCTTATCGTCAAAATGTCATAAGTAACTCAGTCAAAAATAATTTGTCCAAAATATTGCTGCCAAAAGGGCATGACTCACATTACATTACATATTCCATATGGTTCCCATCCTCAACTCCCACCCCTCTGCTCAGTAACTAATCTGAGATTAACTGTTGATAAGGGTCAGTTCACTAAAATATAAACACATTGACTCATAAGTTTAAATAAAATATAAAGTAGCCTACGACTGGCTTCTTCTTGGAAAACAAGCATGTTTTGTGTGGGACTGATGGGAAATAAGAAGGCAGCATTAGGATGAACAATTTCTATTCTTTTCAAATGTTAACATCTATACTAAAATAATTTTATTTATAAACTTTAAGGTTAAGAGAAAGATGAAGTTAAGTAGTTAAAACTTTTGGGAAAAAGTGCCCATGAATTGCTTCTCTGTATACATGAAGTATAGAGTCAGATGAAAATCAATGGCCATTACTTTAATATAAGATTATATTGTTTATTCATTCACTTAAACATTCTTGAAGCAACTTTATGGGCAAGGCTTTCTGCTAAGTGCTGGGACACCAAGATGAATAAATCATAGCTCTGGTCTGAGAGTTGTTCAGCCTTATGAAGGAGACAGGCATAGAAATAGGTAAATTTAAGTCAAAGAACAATAATAACACAAGATGAAAATTACGGTATAAATAGGCACAGATTTTGTGAGTGATAGACAAGTATAGGAGGAGAAAGAGGGAAAACTGAATTCAGGGCATATGTAGTTTGATGCATCTATGGAATTTCCAGGTAAAGTACTGTACCAGCCCTACGCCTGTGTGCCCTTGGATGCATCTTTGGTCTTTCTCTGCCCTGCTTTCAGAAGAGCTGCTCCCTAGCATGTTTTCCAGCCTCCCCTGTTAGTTGGCTTCCAGCTGATTTGACCAGGCCCTGGCAGAGACTGGAGAAGGGGAGGAAGGGAGAAACTGGGATATTTCTCCCCATCCTTGTCTATCTCAATATATATTTCTATCTTTTGTTGTGTCTCTTCCTTACCTGCTGATCCCAGCAGACAGGCTTATCTTGGTTTCAGCTCTCCCTGCCCTCCAGCCTTTAGGGACAGTAGCTTTCTTCTGCTACCTCCCTACCCCCTGCTGGGTTTCTCAGCATCTTCCACACGTATATAATAATTGCCAGCCATAAATGTCCTATTTTAAAAATACGTATATTTTTAATTTGGTTTCTATTTTCTTGGTTGGGCACAAATGCCTGGTGGATATCTGAGTCTGAATTCCAGGGAGCTTGGATGGCAATCAACATATAGACAAGAGTTGATGAGTTTATGCAGAAGGAAGATGGGTAAAAGGAATGGTGGATTGAGGATGGGACCGTGGGACCATGGCAACAAGTAGAGGAAGCACAGTTTTTGAATGAGTTCAAATAAAAATTTTTAGTAGAACCAGAAATAGGTGATATCTACTTAAGTCCACTAGGAAACTTAAGCATCACTTAGACCCAGCATTTTTCAGATCAGGTTTCTAAAGATAGAAAGATCAGGTCACCAGTCAAGACAAGATTTGAACCTTAAATCTGGGTTTCCTATTTCCTCATCGAATGTCCATGTAGTACCATGGCATTAATGATTCTTTTTAATAGCGTGTGATTTGGTGTCATTTTCATGGATTCAATCACTTGCTCTTACCTTGTGTGATGTTTGCACTTCAGTTTCTTTTCATATAAAACCAGGTACCTTCATAGGTAATTGTACGAATTAAATGAGATAATATGTGAAAAGTACTTAGAATAGCGTTAAGTACTTAGAATAGTTAAAATTATTGAGAGTGTAAATCATGATGTATACCAGTGCTATCAGATCTTATCAAAACATTAGGAAAAAAATTTTTTAAACGAAGGAAAAGTCATTGTGCACCTTAGAGATACTGATTATGTGTGGAAGAAAAGGATTTTTTTTGCATTTTGTAATACATTTATAATATTATTTAATAAAACAAAGTTTAATTTCAAATTAAGTTTTCACTTTAGAAGTTAGTTCAGTCATTATTTTTCTATAAAAAGATTTTTACACCATTAGTTTCCTCTTAGTTCCACATTTTTAAGGCTTGCCATTGACTTAAATGAGGTTTCATGATTTTCTATTTTTATAGTATTTTAAACAAAAACATTTTTTTAAATTTCAAGATATTTTTTCCCAGAGAAAGTCTTCAAGTTTCATTCTGTAATCCTCATTCTTCTTTCCCTTTAAAATTTGTAGTACCCCAAAGTGCTTAAATGTTAAATATGAATGTTAAATGAAGTGACAAAGTCATTCTAATTTAATAGATCATATGGATAATGGTGACTTATTTCCTAGTGCTTTTGGTATTAGTACTTAGAAATTAACATTCATATTAAAACAAAAACAAAGCAAACAGTATAGCATACAGATACAACCAAAATCCAGTGTATTGTAAACTGTAACTTACCTTCAGTGTCTGCTAGTCCTACGCCTACTCCTGGCTGTTTTATAGTCTCTTGCCCATTCTGCCCCATCTTTCCTCTGTTTAAAAAGGAAATAAAAGTTTATATATTCAATTATAATCCTAAATGCAAATGAGGAGTCCAAGTTTGAAAAAATAGAATGACATCATATATTCAGACCTGCAACAAATTACTTGAATGGCAAATGTTGTACGAACACAATAAATCACTCTATATCATATTAATTTTAAAGTGGAAATTTGTTTATCATTCCTATTGAGTCCAAACATAGAACCTCAAAATTCAGTGTCCTATTCATGGACTCATTTATCAAAGACATGACCATCATGAAATCTTCAAATTTTGTTTTAGAATTTTTTTTTTCTGCCATTTTTAACTCAAGAAGGAGAAGGGTTTCTTATATATTCACACTTTGTTATGAGGAGTTGTATAGATCCTTTGGTGAGAAGGGAAATGTTGAATTGAATAATTTATAAATATAATATTATAATTACATGGATTATTATTTCTTTCAGATCCTTCCTGTATTTTCAGCTGTGTGTAGCACATTGGCTTTTGAAGTTATACAGCTTGGTTTCTACTTCTGGCTTTGCTACTTTAAGCTATACATCATGTAAGGTAAATCTTTCAATCTGGTGAAGACTATTTCTTCTTTTGTAATTTAAGGGTAGTAACATGAGCTACCATTTGGTTATGGGAAAATCACATGGAAAATGTATGTAAGTGCTTAGCATAATGTCTGAAACATCATAATATTCGATAAATATAAAGTACTAATAGGTAGATGTGTACATAACAGCTTTAGAATTCAGCCAAAGGCTGCAAACCATTTTTAATTTCAGCCTTAAACTTCTTCGAAGGCCAAACAAATGAAGAATTCATTATACTCTGAGCATTGTGGGTTCAGAATATTGATAACGTAAGAGCCAAACGATAATAGGTCACTTCTTATTTCTTCAGAGAAAAAGCTACATGGCGTACAAAAGATTTGGAAGTTGCCTTTATATGTAGTTATATAAGATGTTCTAAAAAAATGGAATAAAAATGCTTAAGTGTTAAAAATGGTGCTTGAACAAAGGAATGTCTTGACACTAGACTTTCTAGACAATAATTCAAACATAGCAGTATTTACTAACAATTCATTCTTACTCTCACAAAAAATATTTAGTTTTGCCCAACCAGCTGAAAATGTAACGATACTTATTGCTTAAGACTCCAATTAGATCTTACTTGAAAACTGCTCTAACGATCCTCTCATCATTCTACTGAAATGGTTCTGCACATAACAAAAGAGGAACTGATGTAAATTCAAAAATCATTTTATCTTGAAAGCCATTACATTGCTCCAAGACGACAATTCTAGGTCAAAGATTTAAACACAAATTTTTATTAAGTGATTATGTGAAGGATAAAGTGCATGAAGAAATGTTATAAATTATATCTATAATTATATATAGTTTGCATCTGAATATATACAAAAAAGTCTTGATTAAGCAATGCACAAAACTTCAATTTGTGTAATTACTTCAATGAGATTCAAGACAAACAGCTGATAAATTAAAAATATTAACTTTGTCTGCCAGGATTAGACATGGAGAAAGCTTAATAACTTAGTAGCAATCTCACCTTTAGCAGTATACTATACAAGCAGAGCGGGCCAAAACACATCTTGTTACTGAGCCAAACTCAATTGAAAGTGAGGATCGTTTTAGTAGTGCTAATCGAGTAGATGAGAGTACTGAAAAATTACTATCCTATACTTTGCCAAACTTTAACAAAATAAGTATAATTTTTAGTAATTGTAATAAAAAATTTTTTGATAATTTTTATTTGATCTTGAGGACTGCATTTCATATTTTAATGATGCTATTCAGCTGCAGTATTAGCTTCTAATGAAAACTGATTTTAACATTTGGTATTTAGCCAAAATGTGTATTAGGTGCATTTCTAAGATTATACAGAAAACTTGCAGCACTGTGAAGCTAAATGAAGTACAAAGGAAATGTAACTGTGTGGGTCTTAAAGGAGGCAATTTTTCTGAATTCCCAATAAATAATCTTCATCTCAGGACATTCTGACTGCACAGGTTATAATTTATCTTTGTTAAACAATCACCAAATAGTTATTGAATACTTATGCTAGCCCAAGCAAAACTGTGTCAGATACAAAGAGAGACAGAAAAGAACCACCAAATACTGCTTTTTACTTATATCCGGTAATGCTTTAGAAAAGAGAATTTTCTTTGTGCTCATATGGCAAAAACAAAAGCATCCTACGCAGTTTTAAAAGCTTTTGATTTACAAGAGAAACAGGAAAATGGGAAAAAGCAAAATTGAAATGTGGTTTGTATGTAAAAAAAACCAATCTACTTCCACTTCAGACATTCAGATATTGAGGAAATAATGTATTTTATGCTCTGAAAGTTGTAACTTTATCATCAGTGTTAGATTATATATTTTGAAAGATACAGATAAATTGGAAGGATAGTAAGTGATGTGTGGTGCAAAACCTTTACAAATTTATATGATATTCACAGCTTGGAGAGAGGAGTGTAATGAATTTGTAGAAATTCTCTTCAGTTAAATTGGATCATCAGAGTCTGCGGACTAATGAGATCACACTCCTTTTAGAAATAACTGTCAATATAAAAAGAACTGATTAAATACAAATAACTCCATTGAATCCACAGCGTAGGTCTCAAAAAAAATAGACAGATAATCCAATAATTAGTCAATTTAAGTAGGAAAAATGTAACCTGAAAATCACAAAATAAACACATTTTTCACCTTACAAATCCATTTTCCCCATTATTTTGCTTTTATAAACGTGAGCCATTATCTAAATATTAGAACTATTCTGGGGATCAAAAGGAAAGATTCATAAAAAACTGTGATATTTAAACAAAGAGAAATAGAAGTTCCACTCCCAGAGATGGTTTCACTTAACAGAGAAAATGAAAAAGACCCTCTAACAAGGGCCCAGACTAGGGATCTTCAAACTCACTTTGCAAAGGGCCAGACAGTGAATGATCTGAATGGTCCCTGTTGTAATTATACAAGTCTGCCCCTAGAGCACAGACAACATTAGGCAACACATAAGCAAACTGGTGTGGCCATGTTCCAATAAAAGTTAATAATAGACACTGAAATTTCAAATTCATGTAATTATCATGTGTCACAAAATGCTATTCTTCTGGGGTTTTGGGAAACATTTAAAAATGCAAAAGCCATTTTTAGCTCTTCACAGACCTTACAAAACCAGGCAGCAGGCTGGACTCACCCTGGGTTAGATCCTGGAGCTGCATGGCCCAATGTTGTTTTTGTAAACTTAGAAAACTAGTTACCGGAGAAAGTCAGGAAGTTTAGATTTTGATATTGGAATAGAGATAACATATTTATCTTGGATTTATCTTGGATGCTGCTAGATTTTGCCACCGATATGACTAAACCCATTCTAACACATTTTAAATACAGTCTGCTTTAGTTTTGCATTTTATTTGCAATATGATTTTCTCGAGGTTTAACGTGTTATAAATTATAATTATAAATTCCAAGAGTATCTATTTGGGGACCTATGTCCTGCTTGTTATTTGTTCTAGAAAATATGGATCCACTTCAAAATCTTCTATTTTAATGGTAGAGGAATTTATAGTTGAAAAGTCTATATGAGTGGCCCAATGTGCTATTTCAAATGTGATATATGAGTTCTTTAAATATCTCCTGATTCAAAATCAATTAATCTATGCATTATGCGATTAAAGCAGCCATGTATTACTGCTGCTGAACTTGATTCAGGCATGGCTAAGTTATTATTATTTTAGCAGTTTTTCTATTAAATACAGAATGCACTGATTAAGTAGTCCTGGTGGTGACCAGCATTCATGCTTAGAATTCACTAAGTTAATCCAATCTTTCCTGAACAGTCTATTTTTTACATAGGCATAAACAGCTGAAGTCCTTCAGGGACACTGACTCAGACTTGGATAATTATCTAGTTATTTCCTTTTCAATGTTAAGAAAAGCTTACTCATGAGGCTGTTAACTTTCCAGTGGAAAAAAAAGCAAACAAACCACCACTTACATCCTTGGAATAGGAAATAGATTAGTGTCCCCTGCAGTACTGCTGCTTCCTTCACTGTCCACGCTATACCCACTGCCAAAGCTGCTGCCCGAGGAGCCAGTGGACACGGAGCTTTCTGCAGGCCGGTGATTGGTGGGCTTGGCTGCATGGTGTGGGAAGAGTCAACACCACAGTCAATCAATGAACCTCCCATTGATATCCGAATGCATACTTATATGTTTCTTCATTTACGGGTGTAAAGAAACAGCTCTAGCAAGAACTCCACATCTCTTAACCTGCCTTTCATTTTCTTTTCCTTAACCAGTAACTCTCAGTGGCAACAATAAAGCCCTTGACTGTTTTTGTTGGATATAAAAGAAAAAAAAGATTAACTTCTAGGAATCAACCATCACATTTTTAGACTGAGTTAAACAGTATTATTATTACTTGTGATTTCTTTATAGAGTATTGCAATAACGATATGGCAAACAAATAAGAATTGTGGCTATTTCACGGAGAAAGGAATTTAGGAAGACTTGGGTAGATAGAAATGACAGAATATGTGAAAATTGCTTAATTATTTCCCATATTAATAACCAGTAATTTGTTTTTCTCCTGAGAAGTGAAGATGCAAAATAGAATAGATAATTTCAGGAAATGACTGAAAATCCTGGACTTGTTTGTATGTAGCTCTACCAACTACCTCCAGCAGGTTTTTAAATTTGAAGATATTTGTTTCCCCTTAGGCACATCCTAGTTTATGACTGGGACTTGTTTTAAATAACCCATGAGTTTGATTTTTTGTATATAAGAATCCATATTCCCATAGAAGAGTTATGAATTTGTGTTATAAATTATGCAGTAAGAGAATGGTAATATTGTTAGCAGAGTTCTAGATTAGAGATTTGAGAGGAAATTCTGATGCAAAAGGAATGAAAAGAAGGCAGGTGTAGGTGATTGGGATTGACATGTATACACTGATGTGTATAAAACTGATGACTAATAAGAATCTGCAGTATAAAAAACAAACAAAAAAACAACTAATACTAAACTTTCTTTGGGTTATTTGTATGGAAATATGTTAATATAAATGTTTCAGACATTACATGAAATTTCTAAAAATCTTATATGTTCTGGTATAATGTTATAAATCATAATTCTAGTTATTACTTTAAAATGTATATCTCAGAAATAACTAAAAAAAAAGAAACAGAAGGCAAGTGTTTCCTCTTTTTTTGTGGGGGTGGAGATTCTCTAGGCAAATTTTTGAAATTGTCATTTGTCTTCTGACACATGGTCAGAGTTTAAGAGCATAAGCTCTGATCACACGGGTCTGGTTTTGTATCCCAACTCCTGCTGAAGTTAACTCTAGGTGGTCTCAGTTTCCTCCCTTTAAAATAATGGGGTCAGTAAAGCCCCCCTCATAAGACTGTGATTATGAGGAGTGAGATAAAACTGGAACTCACTCTTCTTTGTCTTGTGATTTAATTTGCTGTACCCCCAAGCTCTTCTTCAGGGCTTTATGGTCAATGGCTGTTCCCCACTGAACAGCACACCTAGTCCCGGACAATGAATTCACCTTGATTCTCTTCTAATTTTAGATGTATTCTAGGCTGCAAAAGTACTTAAGAGTCTCTCTCCTCCATAAATACTCTCCTCCTGTTCACTCAGGAGTTTCTCAAGCAGTTGGATAGATCCACACAACTGGGTAAAGAGTTGATAATCATTTAATGATTCTAAATTATCAACATTTTTCTTAAGGAAATGTATAAAAACACAATGACAATCCAGTGGGTGGAGTTTTAACCAATATACCCAAATAAAGTGAAAAGCATAGATACTGTGAGGGAAATCATCTGAGGGCAGGAAACTCTCCATCAGATTAGCCAGGATCAAGTCTTGCAAAGGCTTTAGCTTTTCCTCACTTCTTCCCTTCTATTTCTGAACTAGCAGTTTCTCTAAAGCCACCAGAAAATTTCATGCTATCTATTCCAGTGATAGTAGGATTCCTTTCTCAGAACAGAGAAGGAAGAAACGTTTGATAATTAGTCAGTTATATATCAGGTATCTATAAATTGGGACTAGCTAGTTAGAAAAGGCTCTGAATCCTGTTACATAGCCAGTCACCAGTGAATTAAGAGTAACTCATAGGACTAGATTTCCAGGAAAAGAATAATAGTCATAATGTTTGTTTAATATTTTCTTCAACTTATGTAGAAGAAACCCAGCTGACGTATTTAGTGTTAAAGACCTTTTAAAAGGATAAGTTAAAAAATGTAAAGGTAATATGACTGATATAAAATTATGAACATTATAAAGAATATTAAACTGTATAAACAACCACATGAGTCAGATAAGTCAGCTGATTGTAAACAAGGAAAAGCTATCATACCTTTTGATTGTCATTATATAATACAACCTACTAGATTGTTAATAATTTTTAGTATGATATTGAACGTAAAAATTTAATTTCATCAACTGGAAAATCTCAATATACCATTTTCAAAGACAAACCTTAACTAATAGACATTAATTTTAAAATCAATTTATCTTTACTAATTTAAAACTTTTTTTATCCCAGAGAAATCTCACAATATATCAAAATATCCACATTATAGAAATGATGTCTTCTTATTTACATATCAAAATATCCAATCTTTCTTTTGCAAACTTTGATTTTACCTGATGCAATTTCTAGTTCTATTCCTCTTCTGGGAAATTTGAGAAATGTGAACAGAATGTAAAACAATATAATAATAGAAAAGGATCAAGGATAGAAGTAAATGTAAGGAAAGCCAGTTTTGTCATACTGCCTAGGTGAATAGAAATTTCATTTGGAAAACCTGTGCAAGTGTCGTCAATATTTTAAACGCAAACAAGTCATAGTTTATAAGAAATATTACAAGAAAGAAAACTAAATATAGGGCATATATACATATTTCAGAATAACTCTAAGTCTGCCTTAACATCTTTGCAAAACAAAATTACACGTAATGTTGAATCTAAAGAAATTTTGGGCGGTTAGGTGAATAATTCAAATGAGTCTAGATATTAGGCATTATCTCAAAACATCTGGTGCATGACTGAATTTTTTTATACTTAACCTGGTATGCAAGCGTAGAGATAGATAGCCTGACAGTTAGTTTCTGAAAATGACTTAAACTAAAATGCAAAGTGGATCTTTCCTGTACAGGGCTATATATACATAGCATAAAATGAGACTAAAAATACAGAAATGGTGAGGTTTTGATAAGCTGGTGCTAAGAGTCCAAATATTTTAAAAGTTCTTTTTCAGTTACTTGAAACAACACGTCTATTTGCTAATTTCGTTTAATTGAATCAGCCCCCACATAAGAAACCATCAACTCAATTAAACTGAACTAAATCTGTATTACTGCAAACTTCTTAATGAATAAAGTGCTTTCAGGATTTAATATTGGAGGCCAGATCGTATGCAATTTCAAGACATCTCACGATTTCAGTCAAATTCTTTAGTTTGCCTCTCGAAGTCCTTTATCGTCTACTTCTTTCCATATATACCTCCCATAATTTTCCTTTGTATACCCTTCACTGAAGCCCATTCAGACCACTCACTCTGAATCCCTATAGTTCGGCTTTTTTTCTCCTGAGCTCTAGCCAAGCCTCTTCTTATCAGTTTTGTTATACCCTCCTCTGACCCTGTCACTTTCTCATATCTAAATTATACTCATCCAGAAAGGCTCAGCTCAGATAGAACCTGCTTCATACATTTTCCTCATCTTTACAATCAGAAGTGAACTTCTATACCCAGACTCTCATAGCACATAATTTTTGTCTTTTATGGCAATTGTCACTTTCTATCTTTAATTGTAGTTGTTACATCCATGTGGTTATTGGAAACAGAACCTACCTATGTTAGCTCCATGGTAGCATTCTTAAAAGCTTAATCCTGGGACTATGCTTAAGCAATATTTAATAAATTGATAGTAAAATTATAATAATGATAACATATTAATAATTCTTTCCTTTAACCAAACAACTTAAAACATCTGAGTGATTTAGTAGATTTTTCATTTTTAATCCAGTTCTGTTGATACAAATCAAAAAAATCTCATCAAACATACCACAATATAGTTTTTTAACCCCACTTTGTCAATGAAATTTTGGGTAACCTATTTTTGGCAGCTTTTAAAATCAGAGATTCAACTTTAATCTGTCATACTGTATATAAAAATGTGATCACTCAACCAGATGTTCTGTTATCCCAATTCCCTCAAAACTGGTTTGACTGAAATATTTAATGATAATACATGAAACATGGGAGAGCATAGGCTTGTGAATTTAAAAAATTCATATCAGACCATGAATATTATATATATATTTCTAAATTGAAGTGACAAAATAATTTGTATGGTAACATTCCATGGGAGGCACTAGATGGTGCTAATACAGACACTAGTACTTAGGCTGATTGCACCTCTTGGTATACAGACAGATGGTGAGCTCCAGTTTATATTTCAGTGTAACGTCTCTCTTTCTATGTTCTTGTAGAAAATATTATTTTAAAACATTAAAACTAAATATGACTTTCCATAATTTTATGGTTTCAAAATTAACAATTTAAAAATATTCTATCTGCTTTTTCCAAATCTTGAAATCAGAATTTCAGAAATCCTGTACTATGCACCTGTGTATTACATATGAAAATATTTATTTTACATTAGAATTGAGATTTATTTAATAATGAAAAACATTTTTGGAGCCATTTTCTTAAAGAGTTACATTTTGGGGGGCCTACCTTCTTTTTGAATTTTTATTTGTACTATTAAGTACCAACCAGAAAAAAGAATGTATCATATAAATATGAGATGGAAGAAGTCCACTCCTACAAAGAAGGTCCCTATATGCTAGAAGAATAAATACTAGCGTGTTGAATAATTTTGTGACTTAGTTATTGAGGGGGCATTTCAGGTAAACGAATTTTATTTTCAGTGAGGCAATTCAATCTGTTTTAAATTATTCTTTGACCTCTTCATTTTCTGCGGCTGCTAGGTGGTTAGAAAACATTTTGTTTTACTACTCCTCTGTGGCTAACCTTAATTAAACCTGGTAGTGTCTCTTTGACTGAACATCTGTCTTCAATTAGTTTGCTCTGTTGATTTTTTCCCCTCTACTATATATACATACTTAAAAAATGCAGGACTATCACTGTGCCTACCACACGATGGCAGCACCATGAGCAAAGTCTCGGATCAGAATTGTAGATGATTTTATAATTGTGGAATCATGGAAATTAAAAGCTGGTAAGGACTCTAAAGATAACCTGTTCCAGAACCATCATCTTGCTTATAGAAAAACTAAGCCCTGGAAAGTTTTAAGTGACTTGTTCCAGGTCACAAATCAAAACTGAAAAGTGCTCATCCACTTTTCTATCATATTGAATTGTCTCAAATTAAGAGAGGTTACCTACCTTAGAATTCAGTGTCTGGAATGTATGAAGCCTCACTTCCATTGGTTTTATATCTTTGGTCTCACTCAAAGGTATTTCCAAATATTTCAGGAGTAATTTATTATGTAGGTAACCTGTAATTTCCCAAATTACTTGGTTGATGCAGTATTAGTATTATCTTCATAGATACAATGTATAGGATTTTAGGATCAACTGCTTGAAATTAAGAGAAAACAATCAATAATTCTTTTGTTTATTCCAATAGTATAATGATGGAACTGAAATAACTACCTGGCTATTTTAGAAATTATATACTTACAGCATGCTTTTTTTTTTTGGTTCTTTAGCTGGTTTAACTTTAATTTAGCTGGTATTAACTTTAGTGACCTTTTCTACGTTATCTCCTTTACATTTCACTCTCTATTTATCTATCTACCTTTTATTATTGCTGTTGTTTTAGTTGTTATATTTACTAAAGAGACTTTGCAGTTTTATCTCATTTGTTGATTGCATTTGGATGTAGCCCTGAAAAATGTCAACTTTTAATTTCCTCTGTTACCAGCACTGTTGGTAGTTTTCCCCTTGAATTACGTGCAATAACATTTTTAGGTTTTCTACTATCATCCAGGGGTATTAAGAAGGGGTGTTGCATCTTACAAGGACTTTAGAAATTTAATATACTTTTTTCTGAATTTACTTCAGTATATTCATTATCCAATTTGGAAAAATTTAAAAGAAGACACTAGAAAAATGGCATAGGTAGCTTCAATACAACTATTTGTAGGAATGTTCACATACCTCCAAATTACAAGTTGTCACAAATAAAAGTATTTAAAATAGACAACTCTGATTTCTACAATATATCAGTCATTTGTAAACCCCTAGGTGGGGTCAGTGAAAGGAAGGATGTCACTGAAATACTTTTTAAATGAAAAATTATTGGTGATTATATTACCTCTCTCCCAGGGTCGCTGAGGATGAAATTAACACTAACACTTGGCTTGGTCACTCAGAAAAAATAATTATATATATCAGAAAGTTACAACAAACTTATAAAAATCAAAATATGTCCCTCAAGATATTCCATATTATTCACATAGTAGCTTCTTTCAGAGAGGGAGAGGAAGATGTGATGCCTCTATTTTCTATGTCGTGGGAAAGGTGGTAAAGCTTTAAATCATGTTCGCACTCTTCCCTCTCCATCCACACTGGCCTTACAACTGACTTTTTCAAGACATTTTAATAATCAGTTCAATCTTTTTTGATCTAATGCATCACTATTTTGCAGGTATCTCCCATTCACTCCCTAGCTTTATGGATAATAGGATCAATGATCACTTTAGGGAACAAAAGTAATAGCATATAACTTCAATACAACGTGTTTGAAATGAGAGTAAAGTTAGCTTAATAACATGGTAGAGAAGGTTTTTTTCTTACATAAATACAATATGTGATGGCTCACTGTACTATAGCTCTTGCATTTATGCTATAATGTTGCCTTTTAAGTGTGTCTTCCTTTCTAAAGGTGTTTTTGGTTCAGAACTTATTTTGGAAGAAGACACTTAAAATAAATACAGTTTAAGTGGGGACCAAAATTTCAGAGTAAATAATAGAGTTTGATTAAGACATCACAAAGATAGTAAATTCATTTTATCTTTAATAAGTTTAGTTTATAATTCTAGCTACGTCCAAATAAATAGAATGAACAAAGATTTTATCAAGGACCAAGTTTTGGTTTTGTGCTAAAAAAATGCTAACACAATTAAGATCTTTACCTTTAAATAACACAGGAAAAATCTTTACCTTTAAAAGATTAAGAGTAAGGAGAAATATATTTGACAGAAAAAAATCTTCAAGATCTACATCAATTTTTCAAGGGCAACTCAATTTTTCAATATTTATTTCATTCTCCTTTGAAACTGAAATATTCTCTCTCAGTTTGCTTGCAAAACAAGTGGTCCTGTTTGACTGAAAGTAATTATAAAAATAGTTTTGAAAAATGTTCTTATATAATCCTGAAACTGATCACCTAGATCATGAATACTAGGATAACAAGGATGTTACCTTTAAACGGAATCCAAATAATTTGATTTATATAAAAATCCTGCCCAAAGGAGACATTTCCGGTGTAAACAAATACAAATTTATAATAGCATACTGATTTACATGGCTAATGCTACAACAAACACTGAGTATTATTTTTCATATCATTCAAATGTAGTCAGTGGCCATAAAGTAAAGAGGAATTTGGACAAGTATTTGGTAAACACCTGTCCAGTCCCATGGAATACAACGTCTCTAATTAATTTCATTAATATTCCTACCTTCTCCAAATAGATCATTTTCAAACACTTTCTCTCCTCCTATACTTGGTTATATCCCAGTGAACTGTAAAGATTACAAGAGATAACCAGACCAGAACAAATAACAAAATAATTCTATTTTCAGATATTTCTAAACATGATGGTGTCTGTGTATATAAACTTAAGTCAATGACCAACTGCAATGTTCTACTTCAATTTCAGTTGAAGACAGACAAAAGTCATGCTTTTGTCAGTCTTCAAATTTTTCCCACATATCTTTAATCCGTTATTTGATAAATATTACTAGGATGGGATATTTATGGCGACAGTGATTTTTGTCTATTGTGTCCACTGCAGAATCACTAACACTTTGAAGAGTTTCTGAAACATACTATTCATTAAAAAAACTGTGTGTATGAATGTGAATAAATGATGAGCAACCAATAGGGGTAATTCAGATAATATTTTCTGTAAATGATAAATATTTTCAGAATTCCCTTTTTAGCTTTAATTATTTAAAAACACAATAAATTGTATGTTTGAAATTAAGGATCAAGGATTAAGTAAGAGGTAAGAAGCTTAACATTTCCTCAAATTTGAATCAAAGTGATGATCTTCAGTGTTTCTATTGTTATTTATGCCAACAATGAATTTGCAAAGTATAGGACCACTAATATAGATAATACAATAGAAGATTAAAGAAACAAATAATTTATAAATGTTTTTCCAATAAATTTTATCATCAAAATAAGGACACAAATAAAATGTATTCTACCTTTATAATATTCCCTTTCATTCTATCTTCGGCTAGGAACAACTTGATTAAAGTTGACAGACAACTTACCAGTCAAACTGCAAATGTAAATAATGAAAATGGGCATATAATCATAACTTAATCTAAATCATGCCCAATAAAATATTTAAAATAAGAATATAAAATGAAAAATCATTTGTCAATCTTAAGTTATAAATTAACATTAAATAAGAAAAGAAAGTAGGGGTTCCAAAATGCAATACAAGATAGAAAAGGCATAGAAAATTTAGAGGCAAATATGATAATTATATCTTGTAAGAAATTTCTAATTATCCAACATCATTGACTATTGATAAAATTATGATTGTACCCAGGTATAGATCAGTGGCTCTTAAATATTTTGGTCTCGAGACCCCTTTTCCAGTCTTAAATATTGTTGAATTTCTTAAAGAACATCGCTTTATGTGAAATATATCTATCAATATTTATCATATTCAAAATTAAGAAAAATTTAACATAAGCAGTTGACAAATACATATTCCATTAGCCATCAGAGCAATGATGTCATGACATCTCATGGAAATGTAGGAAAAGTCCACTGCACACTAAGGAAGGAATGAGAGTAAAAAAGGCAAATAACATCTTAAGAGTCTTAAGAATTTTTTGACCTTGTAGAGTCCTGAAAAGGTCTCTGGGACACCTAGGGATCAATGGACACACTTTGAGAATCACTGGTCTACATCTACAGTGATGAAAATGAAGTATGAACTGTGAAAATGAAAAAAAAAAAAGAAACAATTAGCACCAACCTTTTTTGACAATCATCTTAAACCAGTATATACATGACAATCATTCTATGGTGTCTTTTATTTTTTATTTTCTGCACTAAAAAAAAATCAAGTTCTAACGCCTTACTTGAAAAGATTTATTATTATTATCATCACCCTTTGAATTTCTCTAAGCTTCTTCAGAATTTGTTTCACCCAGAACTTCACAACTCTAGAATTATAAGGTCTGAGTTAAATATTATATGTATCATAAAAAATTTGCTTGTCTGTTCTATTTTTGCCTAAAAACCCACAAAAAACTATATTACACAGAAATCCAGAGTAAATAATGAAATTTGGCAGGCATAAAACAATGCAAATTCTTGCCAAAACGGCTTTTCTCTACATTGTCTCTTCAATTTTCTTGTACATTAATAGTTGGATGGAGCCAAAGTAGTTATTTACTTTAAAAATGTCAGTAGCAATAAGAATGCTTTACAAGAAACTAAAAGTATATATAGAAAGTATAAATATATCCATATAGAAAGAAATTTGAATTGTGTAGTATAAAAATTACATTTTCTCTCTCTCTAGATTCCAACCTCATTTTACCTAAAGAGTCAGATAAAAATATAATGTGACCAGTATGTATAACTGAATCACTTTGCTGTATACCAGAAACTAACACAACATTGTAAATCAACTATACTTCAAAAATTTTTTTAAATAAAAATAAAAGCTATAAGATCTCTGAAAAAAAATAATGTGATCTATAGAACTTAAAATAATGTGGTTTTTAGTTTCAAATGTCTTAATGAGGAAAAGTAGATTTTGCTTCTGTGTTCTTTTAAGAATAAAGTAGAAGTAGAAATTTTATTCCATTTTGTTTCTTATGTTTAGAAATAGGGACCTACCTCCTGACATTTTCTCTAATTTTTTTTTTTTTTTTTTTTTTTGGCTGCACTTTGAGGCTTGTGGGATCTTAGCTTCCCAACCAGGGATTGAACCCGGGCCCCTGGCAGTTGAGAGTGTGGAGTCATAACCACTGGACCACCAGGGAATTCCTAACTCCTGATTTTCATCAAACATTTTCTTCTTAAAAACTTATCTGTTCTTGTTTGATTTGTATTATTAATATTTTGATTAGTTTCTGTTCAAATGATCATTTAATTAATTTTATCTTTCAGTATTTTAAAACACATTGAGGTATAAAGCTATGGTTCTATCTACATTATTTCTCTTTATACATCTGAAAACCGTAATACCCCAATCAAAATATTGCGGAAATGTTTTCATTTGAAATCCGAAAGTTTTTTTTGTCACCTCAATGATTAAAATATATATTTACAGACTCAACAAAGTAATAAAATAAAAAGGCTATTTTTCACGGTCTGACTCATTATACATAAAGATTCCTTTCATCCTATCCCATCCCCATATGTCCCCCTCCCTCCCAAAGATTACCTTGCACAACAGAGAATGGGTGAAATATCATGATTTTACATAATGTAGTACATTCGGATGAAAAGTGGGAAAAAAATCAAGTAATTCATGGATAGATATCTGGAATTAGGCAATGTTGTTAAGCTTTAGCTATTAATTTAGCTATTATTAAGCTTTAGCTTAAGCTATTAGCTTTTGGCATTCTTCCGCCTCTCCCCAGGTGGCACTTCACCCAGTTCCAGGATCCTTCCTACCCAGGCGATAACGTTCCCAGCCCCAAGCTCAGATTGTACCCTCTGTCCATGGTCCCGCAGTGTCCCCATCAGCCTTCTCATCTTCCATGCTTCTCATTTCTTTCCTCCATCAGCATTTACTTGCCTGTCTCATTTGCTCTGGGTCCTGCTCTCTGCTGGTAATTTGGTAAATTAACTTTTAAAAAATAAATTTGTTTAAACCTAAAATACAATAATTTACAATCAAAAAATAAGTTGAACTTTGTTAAAGACATGTCATAAATAGCATTTAAGGCACTTTGACATGTTAAAAATTAGGCCTTTCTCTTCTCGGATCATGTATTAATAGTCCTGCTCAATCATATAGGCCCCTGGTTAGATCACGTGACAAAGGCACACTGCAGTATGAACCAGTAATTCCTTACGTGGATGGCTTGACACACTCATGGCTACTACTAGAAAAGAACAAAAGTATCCATTGATGATACGTCAGTGAATTCACCTTTGGGAGGGAAGGTGCACAAACAAGAGACAGTGTCATATGTTCAGAGCTATATATTTACTGTCTGTGCCTCTGCATGTGCAGCAGAGATATTTCTGGCAATGAATATTAAATGACTATAGAAAGATTTGAAAATGCATAACCAATCTTTCTAAGAAAATATGGAAACTCTTAAAAACCCAGAACTTTAGAAGAACACTTTGATTTTCAGAGACAACAAAGAAATACAACCCTTGCCCCCAGAGAAATAGGCAGAAAACTTTGAAAGCTGAAATCCAATTTGATGCTCTCAGATTTCTGCTGGCTATTTGCTGTGTTCACATCATTACAGTTTGTTTTCTTTCTATTTTAAACTATGCAAAGTTTCCTTTTTAAAGCTTTGCTGCCTTTCTTTTCTTTGCACAAACACATTGAAATGAGGAATGTTAAGTCTGTTTTTATTAACCTCTTACACACATTCCAGAAGACTTCACCTCCAAATGATCTCATTCTGATTTCTTTCCCTTTTGAACCCTCTCCTTTCCAGAAACAGAGAACGCCAAATTCCTTCTGATCAAAAGTGACCATCTGCTTCCGGTCAGAAGAGAATGGACCACTGATCAACTACTGCCTTTGTAACCAACACTTCTCTCCACTCCCAGTGCCCGCCCTGTTTCCCAACCCAGCCACCCATACCACTTGCCCAAGACAGCAGCTCTCACAGAGAGATGGCTTAGTCAGAGTTCACCACGGCAATATGGATAGGAAACTCTTCTTTGACAGGTGCCGCAAAGGAGCCTTACGGAAAGTGGAGTTTCCAGCAGCGGTCTGTGGAAGTAGCTTCAGGACCTTCTCCTACAATTCGGCCACAACAAGGGACCTTCAGTCATAGTTCCTCACACAACTCAGTCAATGATTCATCTTCTTACTAACCTCTCCAAGCTCTCATCTTACTGCCCAGGGCGGAGGGATACTTCTATCTATCCTGTATGAGTGTTTCTAAACTTAAAGCTTACCTGAAATCTCAGATCAAACAAAAACAGCTCAGGAATTTAAAAATGCCCTTTATATATATATATATATATATATATATATATATATATATAATGTAATATATTCCATAGCAACTAAATTAATTTTCAAGGTTGTAAAAATACCTCAATTTGTTTTAGTTTGGGTATGGTTTTAAAAAACAACCTATTTTGAAACTCTTTTCCCTGGTTGGCGTTACCTTCTAAAACAGCCGGGCCTATATTCCACCAAACCAACTGGCTTGGAAAAAAACATTTCCAGGGATTTCTAAATACAAATGGAGAGTTGTTTAGGTGTCAGGAGGACCTGGCACAATCTGTCTAAATCCTGTCCTTCAGGTTTCCTAGCATGCAACTAAACCCTGGAGAGAGAGAAAAAGTTCCTCCTTTCTTACTCCATAATTCTTACCTGACCCATATTTTCTGCTACTTCAAGCAGAAACCTGCTGAAAAGCTCACCAAAAAAAAAAAAAAAAAAAATATATATATATATATATATATATGTATGAAAAGTTCTTTAGGGACAATTTCGTCACCCTTGATAGCAATGACTGCAGATGTACACACAGCCTCCTCTACAGAGCCTGCTTACTGCTGCACTCGGCTTGTGCAGTGGGAAGGTTTTACTTCCCTGATTTGTGGCAGTTTAATTATCAGCCTTCAGAAAAGAGGATCAAGTAGGTAGACCAAGTCTAAATTGTATTCCGCCATAATTTCTAGCAACCTCTAATCATTTGTAAGGACTGGAGTGTAAATAGCAAATAAGTAAATGACAATTGTTTTTAGTGAAATCAGGAGGGTTTGATTTCAAAGGAGCCAATGTATTTAAAAAGCAAAGGCTTATTAGGTGCGGTCATAAACAAGGGTTAGATTGCCGATTCTGACAATTTCCAGGTATGTGTTCTTCACCAGTCATGCTGCCACACGCACACCCCAACTCTCTGATGGCTCACTCAGAAAACAGAAATGAAAATATCTGCAACGAATCCCTCACCCACTAGGTGTGACAAAATGAGAAAATGGGTGATGAAACACTTTGCACAATGTGAAGAACTATTCTAAATGTATGAGAATATCCATTAGAGCATTATTCAAAGAAAGGGAGTTAAATGCATTTTGCTGCAAATTTTAAGACCCACATCTAGGAAAACTAGGACAAACTATCATAGGAATACTTAAATCATGATAATTAAAAATAGAGTGAAATAAGAGAAGCATTTGACTACTGTGACATTTACAATTATTAAATATTTGCGGTAAGAAAATGAAGGAAGAAATCAACTGAACTTATTTGATGGAAAAAAAGGTGAGAGGTGAAATTTTAAGTACTCTTGGACAGTACTAGTAAGGCCAACTAGAAAAGGGAAACTGCTTTGGTGATAGTCTATAAACTGGGCTGAGTAAATGCATATTCACAATTATCTTAATATTTAAGCTGTTTCCTTAACTGCCTGCTAATTCAAGGAACATCACAGTGGTTTGGCCTTTGTACTGCCACATACATCCTCCATTGCTCCTAAATGTCTGATTAGTTGGGACAAAAGCATATTAAATTTTAAAAATTTCTGAGAATACAGAGAAATGCAATAGGAAAGTACAAGTCTTAATTTTAGTTTGTGGAAAGTACAGAATCATAGAATCAAGTGTTTTACGGCTGGAAGGGACTTAAGGGGGCAAACACTGCTATCGTTTTTTTTTATCCTTTCTTTGATATATGTTTTTGAATTAAAATTAAATTTAAATTTGAATTACAATGAAGATAATTTTATAATCACCCTGGTTTGATCCCTGTCACTGGGAGTGAGTGGCATTCTTTCTTGGGGAAAATTCCACAAATTGTTGGTGTCAAGTTAGGGACAGATATTAACTTGCTTTCCTTCCTAACAAAGCCATGGATCAAGTCTAGGTGCCTGTCTGGAGCAAGACTCATTGGATTTGTCTTCCTTTATCCAGAAAGCTGAGAAGATTGTGAAGTAGATCAGACGTGCAAGAAAGGAAGAGTGGAAGCATTGCCTAGAGTAGCCCAAACCCATTATTTATTTACATGTTTATGTAAGCTCTGGTACTTTTATTTGGTAATAACTCCCCATCTATCTTATGTTTCCGACATGAAACTTTGTCCTGCAACTCAATATTCTATCATTATAGCTTGCACTAGCAACGAAGCAGTAACTTTAAATTCTCTATTGCAAGGAATCAAATGAGAAAGCAAAAACTGACACACTCATTTTAAGCTGCATCGTATAACAATGGCTCAGAACCCAGTGGTTTATGAATGAAATAAAGATACTTTATTTATTACACAGGCACTTGGATATTCACATGCCCAACACATCTGGTACACTTGAAAACTATGGAAACATGAGTGGAAAAAATGTGTTCGTAGGATCAAGAAAGAACTTTCACCATGTAAAGGTGAATGAGTGCATTAACAATTTTTTCCTTTACTTTCCTCTAAGATTTCCAAAATCCACTGAATTTTTAAAAAAAGTTACACTTGAAATAATATTCAACAAAAACTGATCTACATTCCAACTGGTATGCTAACTCGAATTGTGAGCAGTTTAAACTTTTATCACAGTGCAACATATTTATAGTCATGCTTGAACAGATTATGTTAGTAGCATGCGTTCCATTCTGCAATATGAATACTGTTAATCTATTTCCCAACAAAAGTCAAAAGATGCCCAGTGCATAGAAAAATACAAATCACTGTAGTCAATATATTATGGGACTCATCTTGGGACTTACACAGTGATGATGAAGTCCTGAAATGCCATGCCCACAAAAGCACATTAAAAAGTGGATAAACATACTTTATCAGACAATCTCTAAAAATTAAAAGATGAGGGCTTTAAATTTGGGGGATGTTCTTGCTGTGTGCTTTGAATAGCGCCTTTCTGCTCACCTCCTTCTGGCTTGACTGGTCCATCAGACATCACCTTCCTGAGGGCTAGCTGGCTTTGGTCTTGGTTGCCATTAGCTGGTGGAGGCAGATTATCAGACTGAGTTCTTTGAATGGGGAGGACTCCTGCTATGCTGTGTCTGTGCTGCTTCCTGGCATGATTAGACTGACCGCTTTTATGTGCTGCTGTGGTAGTGTGGGTGAAATGGAAACCCAGAGTATGTATCCTCAGATGGAACCAGCTTGAATGTTATTCATGCAAACAGAAGTGATCTTTTGCTCTATCGAAGGAAGTTGTGTTTTCAAATGCCAAAATGACACCACATGCACAGCACTAAAGGGGGTTAAAACTGGCTGTTTCTTTGGAAATGATGACTTTGGGAGATGGGGAGAACATTCATCTATCTCCGTTGTTTGCCTGATGCCTCTTGGAAGTAACAGTGCCCCTACATTTTTAAAGTGTCTGTACTCACTAAGTTCTTATATAATTCTATCAATTGAAATTACAGCAGTTAAGATGGGTGAATTGTTACGCTTTAATTGATATCTTGGCTTCCAAATGATTTCCAGTGGTTAGAAAGAAGAATAACCCTATAAATTCTCTTGTATCATATACAAAGTGTGATCCAACAGAATGGATCCCACTGTGCTCCTTAATGAGGTAACATGGCCTCATCGAATATGCTTAGACATATATTAATACTACATACTTTTTTGAGAATATAGGAAACATTATTTTCTTTACAGATTTTTTTTCTCCAAAAGACTACAAAGTTTCTCACGTGGAAAGCCTCATTATTTCACATGCATAATTTATTAAAAATTTTAAGCGTAAAATGTTTTTTCCATTTCCCCTAGGTTCTAGAACTTGACTGTTGGTTACATGACTCTTCTGCCTAAAATTTTTTAGTGTTTTTCAGAGGTGAGACTCTCATTGCTAATCTGCTCAAAATGCTTATGTGTGTGCCTTTTTTTGGTGTAATGCCTGGAAAACTGGCAGCCACTTGTGCTTATAATTCCTGTATTCTAAAGGATATTTAAGTGCACACAAAAAGGACACACAACATAGTTTTGCCTGCACACATCACAGACACAGCTACCAAATACTATGAGCCAGGTTGGACGGATGGTGGAGACAAAGGAGAAACAGCCAGTTTTATTTCGTTCTATGTAAAGTAAAACAAAAAAGAACTAAATGAGAGAGAGCATATTTATGTATCGATACTGTTCCTACACAGACAAAGGGACAGAGAACGGAGGGAGCAGGGAAAGCACAAAACAAAGCAAATGGGGAAGGACAGCAGGAAAGAAAGGCAACAGATGAACATTAAGCTGCCATGCTGAGGAATTTATTTGCGTCTTTTACTTGGTTGAAGGCGGAGTTGTTGCACGGCGGCTTCGGCAGCGGCTATAGCAGCCCCTGCATCTTCCAAGTGGGTCTGAGTGACGCTGGTTTTGCTTTGACTGCGAGATGGTCCATGAGAGCGGAGATGGCCTTCGGATGAGGATTTCGAGCTACCGGGACTACTATGGGATTTCTCAATGGTGGGAACCTGCATGTCTGGTTACAAAAGGGTAAAACATGAGTTAAATTTGCTCCAGCGTTCCTCCTGTCAAGCTGGGTCTCACATAATTTGAAACCGTCTAAGATTTAAGTTAACTCTGTTTCTTTTTTGGCGCGTTTATGCAACTGCTCACCATACAGCGAGGTGGTTCAACATTTGGGAGACAATTTTTGGGAGGAAAGGCAAGAGGATGATAATCTTGAGAAGAGAGGTTTGAGAAGAGGAATAAATACATTCTAAGTAGTCTCATATAAATGAATATATTAACTTACAGTTTCACCAAGCAACTCTGCTAATTCTAGTAGGGACCAGGGAAGAAACAATAGGCTGACATTGCCGCAGGAGGCGTTTTAAGTAAAATTCCTGGAGGAAGGTGTGCGAGTCACTGGGATACATGGAAGTGGGGACTGTATTATATCATCATCTCAGGTGATTTTAGAGAATGTATATATAAGATCACACATTTACTGTGGTAGTCATAGAGAGACAGGTCTTTATACCAATCATCTTCCAGAATGTTAATTAGTGCAGAGCTGATCTGGCTAAGTGGAATCCAGAAATGATCTATACAACTCATAAGTAATCTACAGCACTTATTGTAGTCAGTTGTTTATTGTATTAACTCAGTGGCCTCCTGGACACGACCTCAGTTTTTCATCTCCTAGAACACTTGCATTTCCAATCCAAATTGCAAAGAACCACTTTTCAATTTGCTGTACTTCCTGAGAAGAGGCGAAAAGGAAGGAATACTCAGATCCAATATAAAAATTTTTATTTAATATTTATAAATAGCTCAGCATATCCTGGAAAGATACTACATGGTTCTCTCATACAGGCAGTTAACTCATTTTATGATGAAGATTACTGTTGTGTTGTAGGATAACTGGTTAATGAACCTCCCAAAGGAAAAGCTCATTCCAATGGGAAAGCTGTGCATATTGCCAAACCCAATGTATGACGCTGCAATTAAAAAATAATAATAGTAGTTAAAAAAAATCATAGAATTAGTTTGAATGCACCACTTAGGAAAGGTTTAAGTAATTTTCAGCATACCGATTGTTTTGATGACATGAGGAAAATGTTTTTGATATAATTAAAAAGCAGAATGCAAAACTGTTTATGTCCATATATTACATATATGATTTATGAGTAAGAATATACATATGAAAAGATAGGGATTTAAACAGAAGAAACATGCATAAATGGTAATGATGATTATGTCTAGTCAAAGAACTGTTGAGGATTTTTATGTTTTCTTTATGAAATACCCCAACGTATTTTATAAAGTCATATTAACCTAGATTTTGAGAGCTGAAAAAGACCCAATAGCTCATATAACCCAACCTCCTCTATTTTATAGGTTGAAAAACAGAGAACCAGAGAGGTGAAGATCACAAAGGCATCAACCTAATTAAGGGCTGATCTGAGACTAAAGCCCCTTTCTCCTGATTCCACATCCACTACTCTTTGCATGATATTATATTAAATATTTCCCAATATAATACCTTTCAAAAGATATTAAATATACAGGCACTCATATTCAAGAATATACTGAGTGAACAAAAAGACAAAAGCTTTTTTCTACTTGAAATATCTCCTACCCTTGGATGGGTCAGGGAAGATACCATGGCTTCTGCTTTTGATGACAGACGGCTTTGGGGACTGCTGGCTGCTTTGACTGGAATGGGACTTGCCATGATCAATGCTTTCAGTCTGTTCTTTGAGAGGATACCACCTAGGCGTGTTATCGAGGTGAGATGTGCTAGATAAATCAATCAATACCTGGAAAAAAGTGCAATAAGTGAATAAAATTTATGGATTAAGCTGTAATTCGTTTGTTGTTTTTTTTCTGTGATCTGAAACTTATTCAAGGACATAAGTCAAAGGATATGGTATAACCTTTAGGATGATGAGGTCTTCCTCATTTTTCTTCACCCATGATACTGAGTATGTCTTGTGCATACCAGATGCTGTATAAACGTTTGGTTAACTTGAACTGTATGACATCTCTGACTATTAATTAAATTATTTGGAGATGATGCAAAAAGGTAGAGTCACAAGTCAATCTCTTTATGAAATAAAGTCTTCTTTTGTTAAATGGACACATGATATTCTTAAACTGGGCTAGTGTTTTTTTGCAGATTGTTTGATTTTAGTTACAAGAGGGACAAAATGAAAAAGAATGGCTAATTTTCAATTACTAACTTATTCCCTCTATTTTAAAACATACTTTAGTTCACATTTGAAACAGAGATATTACCAACAGTTTACAATAAGAAAGTGCTGTGTCATGGTTTAATTGGCAACATTTTTTCTTAGTGGTACATAAACAATGGTGCATTTTACAGTAGTTGGCATCTTATATTTGAGCAGATATTAAAAAATAAAACCACACAATGGATATATGCTTTAGGTTCATGTGAACAACAAATTATAAGGACATCAATAAATCAGCTTTTTGAAATAGGACAATAAATCAGATATAACCGTACTCTAGAGTAGTCCTAAGACCAAGATTAGTCCAAGTGGCTATACCACATGGAGCCTGTAGGTGAAGTTCAAATGATCTAGTTTTGATGGGAAAAAGGTACAGAGTGTAGGAGCCAAACAAGACATCATGTCACCTAGACTACTCAACTGTCTTCTATTGTCTCTATCAAAAGGATATTGTATTTTCTAGGTGTTATATATTTTTGGAGATTTATTTTTTTAACATTAATTCATAACTTCTGCTTTAAGCAAAGATCACTAAACAAAATATGTATTTTTGGAATATGATAGATGAAAAATATCACAGAATCTGACCATCCTGCCACATTTCATAATTAGGTTACATTCCTTGTGAATTTATAAAAATTGTTTTTACTGTTTTCTCCTACTTCTAGTTTTGCTTCTTAAAATATTTTGAGATGTTTTGTGGGACACTTAAATGAAGTATGTAAAATGTCACATCAAGTCATTCATACGTGCAATGAGGAATAGCAATTAAATAAACTGAAAATGCATTTGAAAAAAATCCAGCTCATTTTATAATACAATAAATTTATCTCCAATCTTTTACATAATCATTTGGATTCACAGCATGATTATATAACTTTCTATCAAAACAATTAATATTTCATCTTGCAAATTAATTAGAAAGTACATCAAGTGGTAAAGTGAAAATTATTTCTCCAGTTGCTATTCATCTATTCAGAGTCATTTGTAAATAAATTTTATCCACCAAAGAATTTTATCCAGAAATAGTTATCTTATACACTTAAGAAATATGCTTTCCATAAAGATTTAATTGATGGTTTATAATGAAGCAAATAAAAAAAAGGAAACTATAGGCTCACCTCACCAAGAAAATCATTGGAAGAAAATCTATCATAATCCCAGACTGTCACCTCCAGTGTTTTCTTCTTGAGCTACAGTTCAAATCAAAATGTCATTAACCTCGTTTCTCATCATAAATTTTCATTATACTCATATAATAGACTCATTTATATTTTCATTCCTTGAACTCTTTCCGCTTATGTAAAAATACTTTAAGTTTATATAAAACTGTATACTTACATTCAATATTATGTAAACTGTCAATCATTTTGTGGTCCAACCAAGTATTTGATCATAAGATACCTCACTATTTTGCAAAAAAAAGGGTGATTTTTACTTATTTCCTGTTATTCTACCCCTGCCCATTATTAAAAGTACCAAGCAGAATCTATATATACTCTTTAAATACATGAAATTCATAGGTTGCAAAAATGTCTAGGTTATTCAAAGTATTTGGGTTATAGTTTTTTGTTTCAGTAAATTGCCAAAACACATTAGTAGCACTGTCTTATTTCTGCAGGTGAACGTAACTTATTTTAAACTCAAAAACCCAGATTACAATTTATATCCAGCTTCAATTTCATAGTCAAATTAGAAATCTTCCAAAGGATAAATGAGAAACCTCATTTTGAAAGACAACTCATTTGTAAATTGTTTTCATGGATGTCTTCTTCCTATTCTATTTGTATTCTTTTCTCTCTGAATTCATCTTTATAAACCATCAGTTATTTTCTATTATTGATACAAAGTTATGACATGAAGATTTTCAGAAACACATTGATGCAATTTTGCTTAGAGTCATCTATTTGTTGTGATAATCCTTTACACTAGTCTTCTTCACGCTTTCTTCTGTACGGTTTAGTTGCACAATGCCAGATCCGTAGGAAGCCTCAATTTAGAAAAGAGATGATCCCTAAATTGTTGCCAGGAGGGGTAATTCATTTCAGTGCATCTGAATCTTATTTTTTCTTTGTTTATGAAAGTCAAAATACAGCTAGCTGGAAAATATTTTCCCTCAAAATATGATAAATAGAGCCCAGTCTATTGAAATATTTGATTTTGAAATAATCAGTGGAAAATGTCCCACTAGTCTTATTCATTTTATTTTTTAGCTGTTTTGTGAAAATGTGCACATTTTCTTTCACTGTATCTTCGAACTGCACCCAGTTCCTTTTACTGGCTATATTTCTTGCATGTATTTTACTTAATTTTTTTTGTTTGTATGGAAAAATTGATATGAATCACAATCTTTCAGTAATTCTATCATCACTATTTTTATATTAGCCTGAATCTGTCATATAGAAAATAATCATTGCATACCTGTTCCATGGAGATACTTTTATAAATTACTGTTTGATTCCACTCAGGATTAAGACTTTTCTGAACATATTTAGTCCTTCTCTTGTACTCAGCACTGAATTGGAAAAAGAGAAAGAATTACCCTGATTATTTACCTTGACCCATGACTTCACAGTCAACCTGAAGGGCATGCAGACTTTTAAAGGTATTTTGTTTTGAATCACTACGTAATCATCTCATCATCCTCATGTCTTAAACTGTATTTTAAGTTGAATGCACAATGACAATTCAAAAATATCTTGGATGCCTTTAGTTTTATTTTCCCTAAGGTATTTTTTTTTTAAAGAAAAGCTTTTAGGTGTTCTAACTAGAATACAATTTTAGAAATCTTAATCTCTCCTGAATGTGTGAGATAATTACATGAACTATACAGTAACATCAATATCTTCTTGTCCCATAAATAATAATTGGATATTTAACTTTCCAATAGTTTTGCAACTGATCATGTCAGCAAAGCCAAATGGTCTTTCAATTCATTTTTTTCTGTAAAAAGCTGAAATAACTGTACTGACTGAGGAAAGGATGAAAAATGGCTGTTGCTATAGGTGAGATTCCATGAACATTTGTTACCTTATATTTATAGTAGATTTTGACACTCTTGGTAAAGTAGAATACTTAATCTAGTTATGAAACAATCTTAATTAAATACAAATTCTTGGTTTATGTCAATAGCTTATGTTACAAATGATGAACCAAATCAAAATTTTTCCTCATGCATTATAACTTGGGGCATTTCAGTTTATCCTTGACTCTTCCATACCCTCTGATCACCAGTTAGAAGCTTATATCTTACACGTTTAAGCATAACTTACTTTCAAAACTTATTCTAATTAAGTCTGACAAAACATTTATAACTGGCATCAACCAGCTAATGGGGTTGGAATTATTGCTATTTGCTATGAGCCAATGGTGCCCACATAGACAAAGCTTTTCTCTAACACTCACTGGCTTTTTCCAAATTTTCTGCCTAGAAAACAAACCTATTTGTTTGGGGTCCATTCACGTGCCTGGACTTCATAAACTGCCTTATCCTAAAGGTACTGCATCCTGACCCTGGATCTGTAGTTCTATTCCCAACTGCTGTCAGCAGACTAACTCTTGTTATATTCCTGGTCTCAAGCATTGCCAAATTCTGGATTACCTACTATTGTTCCCCAGATGCTAACTTACTTATTCATCCTAGATAAAACTATCCTAGGTAAAACTAAAGAATCAAGCTCCAGTTCACCACTCACTTTTAGAGATGGGTCTACAGCCAAGTATCTTTTTTTCTCCCTCTGGCTTTATTCTCTTTCTTATCAGACATATACAAAGGCAATAATTTCCAACGTTGACTGCATATTAGGATCACTTTGGGATCTGAGTTCCCAGGGTGGTAGGTGGGGCAACTAGCATGGCACCCACATCCCCCTGCCCTTCACCCACAAGGAGAGTCTTATTTAACAGGTCTGGGGTGAGGCTTGAGCATCAGAATTTTAAAAATGATCTAGGTAAATCTAAAGTATTGCCAAGATTGAGAACCACTGAGAACCACTGAGCTCACGTCTCCTAAGACCTCACATTTCAGCCACTGTGAACTGAATCCAATTTAAGAAATGAAGCAGCACTATTCTCATTTGTAACCAACCTATCTGAAAGTACAAAAAAAGAGAGTAGGATGTGACAATTTTTTCATTCAGCACAAAGTGCAAATAATTCTGGGGAAATGTATAGGCAATGATTCAAAGACACAGGAACTTTCATAGACTGTGAACAGAAAGTATACATTTGTACATATACTTTTTAGGTAAATTTGTCTATGTCTAGTGAAGTTTATGCACTCAAGTACCCAGAAAATTCCACTTTGACTTAATTCCACTTCTACTTTAGAGAAATTCTCCCACACGTACAAAAGGAATTTGTTAAAGAACATTCATTGCAACATTGTTTCTAATAGTGTGTTAATAATATAATAAATAAATACATTATGATATATTTATTCAATTAAATTTAAGCAGCAGTTAAATTAAATGAAATATACCTTCATTTATCAAGACAGATAAATCTTAAAAAATATCTTGAGCAAATAATTTGCAGAAGAAAACCTATGGTAAGTTATCATGATATAAAGTTAAAATTACATGAAATAATACTGTAAATTATTTATGTCTACTTGTATATATGTATGACAAACATTAATATCATATGACAGCTTGGGAATTATAGATGTTAAACTCTATTATGTGGTTGTCTCAGGAGGACAGGGGAATGGTTTCAGAGGACTTCAGGGGTACTTGTAATATATTTTTTATTAAAAAAAATCTGAAGCCAATATAGCAAAATGTTACGATTTGATAAAATTGGATAGCGAGAACACAAGTATTTGTGACAGTATTATCTATAATTTTCAGTAAGTTTAAAATATTTTATAACAAAATTCAAAACTATTTTAGCAAATTATGTCCCTTTATACTTTATGATTTTGATTCTTTAAATTAATGACATAAGAAGAATGAATATGACCACTTTTAAGTTAACAGCCAACTCTGGTTGCTACTTTAGAATTCATGGCTATTCCTGTAGTAGGTACACTAAGAAAAAAACACATTGTGTAGTATGAGCTTTAAAGTTTCTGTCTGTTTTGGACTTAATTATCCAAGTGGTGAGACCATGGGAAAAACATATTAGGGATTAAGATTCATAATACACTGAACAGTGGTAAAATTGTTATTTTTTTCAAATTCTGAAAAATCGAATGCACAAAATTTTAAAATAAGATTGAAGATGGAAAATTAATGTCAAATGCAAACTCATGTATTTTTACTAAAATTCTAGATATGTCAGTATATATTAAAATAGCCTGAACTATTGAAATGTCTTCAAAAAGATATATTAGTTAACATATTTTAATTTATAATATTAATAATTGTTATATTTCACATGCATACTTTAGTCATTTTTTCACCCATATGTAGCAAAATTATCGAATGCCAACTCTGCACCAGGAATTATGCTCTATCAAAATGTACAACTGCAAAACTCTTAATTGTACTGACATACCATTATGTCATGAGAAGCACTTTATAAAGTAAGCACATTGAAATAATAACAGCTAACATTTACGAAACGCTACTTTTTCACAGGCAGAGTTCTAAGTGCTTTTCATGTGTTACATTATTTAATCCTCAAAGCAACTCTATGTGTCCAGTATTATTTATTATCCTATTTTATAGCTGATAAGAATTGAAGCTCAGAGGAATTCAGGCACGTTGGCAAGGTTGCATAGTTATTAATTCATAGGACCAGGTTTCAAACACAGGGAAACTAATTTCTTGCTCTGAAACATGAGCTATATGAACTCAGTTGATTAGGCCCATCATAAAATTTCTTAATTGCATATTTCATTAGCTGAAGTGTCTAGTTTGTTTTCTTTATTTTACAGTCAAAAACTGTACACTTCAACTTAAATATATGTTTTATATATATAACATAAATTATTTATAGTGTGTGTATATATACACATATAGAAAATGAGGACAGCTTTAGAGTTCCCTAGGGAAATATTGAATGGTATATCCTAAGACTAAGAGAGTGCTGTGGAACAACTAGGGATAATTATTATTAAAATTTACTTTTGCTCAGATACATTCACATATAACCCCAATTAGTCGGGAAAAATCTAGATGTTCACTTTACTAGGTTATCTTAATCTTACTAATAAGTTTGAATCTCTAGTTCTCTCAAGACTCAAGGTCTGTGTCCTTTAGGGTTAACGAGGGTAAACACACCTTTCTCCTGATCCTGCCTCTACCAGCCATGGTTGACCTGTGTAAATGCCAATGAGATCTCTTTGCAATCTTTTCACACTTGAATTTCCTGACACGCAGAGATGGCCACATAAAGCTCTTCCTTCAAGAACCCTTGTCTGATGGCTACCATGTACTGACCATCTTGGGCATGATGTCAATGGGCTGTGTTCCCACTTTACACAATTGAAAACTCCACAGTTCTCATCTCCATATCAAAATCTGTGGATTTACAAGTTGAAGGTGGCCAGGTAAGCAGAGGGATTCTTGAATGTGAGCAGAAATCCAGGCTGAGAAATAAGTGGAGTTCCTTTTCCTCTCCAACCATGTCTGTTAAACACACTGCAATCCCTCATGGGAAGACTGCAATAATGACATTATTTTAGGACAATTAAGCCATATGTAATAATCAGAGAAGTTTTTTAATAAGGGAAAATAAAAAGTCAATTAATCAAGATGGAACACGGTGTTTATCAAACAAAAATCTAGGGACTTCCCCGGTGGTCCAGTGATTAAGACTTTGCCTTCCAACGCAGGAGACGTGGGTTCGATCCCTGGTTGGGGAACTAAGATCCCACATGCTGTGGGGTGCAGCCAAAAACTTAAAAAAAAAAAATCTAAACCTTTATTTCCTTAAAGTTTTGACTGATTTCTTTTTTCTTTCTCTTTTTCATTATTGGACAATCATTTTCTCATAGGTAGATAGGATTTTAAGGCTGGCAGAAAAAGGTATTTAAAATTCAATTACCCTCTCCTAAACCAGAAGAAAAAAAAGTTCTCTCTGTAAAAAAAAAATTGAGAAAGAAGAATGGAATATAATGGCTTGTTTGTTCTTAACTTTCACAGAATTATCTAAAGTACTGAAGGTCTTCATTTCTTTTGTTTTTTCTTGATTGGAAAAAATACATATAAATTTCTTTATTGAAAAAATATATAATGAGTCCAATAAAGATATATATATATTTGTGTGTGTGTGTGTGTGTAGGTTTTTTCAAAATTACTCCTCTGAGGATGTTGCTTTTAATTTAGAAAGAAGCACAGAGCATATGCCATTTTATAAGCTCTGTTTCTCTGTGTGCAATAGTGCATTTATGGGCTGTCACTTGATTGTCCTCTGTGCTCCCTGAAGTCTGACACTATGGCTGTGTTCTCAATTCCAGCAGAGTCTGGAGCAGTCTGTGCTAAATAAATGGTTTCCGGATGTATCTTTAAAACATGTTTGTACTTCTCTTTTTCCTTTAAAATCTATTAAAATAAAATGTTTTGGCCTTCAAATTGTAAATACATACAACACCTGAATCTGCTTTACATTCTTTCCAGAGGAAATAGTTTGAGATGCTAACAAGGGTGTTTAGAGAAAGTCCAGCCAGGAATTAGGCTTCCAGCTATCATGAGAGTAAAAATCAGCTTCAGTCATGGCAAAATCTCATTAGTGTGAAAAAAATCTGTACTTTGTCCAACAGTGTAATGAGAGAAAACCACAGCGAAATCCTTCAGATATGCTCATTTCCATTTCTTAATTATCCGGGGACAAATTTTGAGTTCATGGACTCTTCAGGCTATTTCCTTGTCTTTCTTTCACCTCATCTTGGCTGACATTTGGGCTGTCAGAGCTTATGAGTATCTTGATTAAAGGATGGCAAGAGGAAATGAAAGGAGACAAGAAAACTGGACCAGTGAAATTCTTTTAGTTAACAGGACATTTTAAAAAAAAAATTTAAGAATGAAGGATGTATTATACTTATTATTAAAGAAAAGTTGTTTGATTTTCTATATAGTGTTGTTAAATAATTTGGTGTAATTCAGTAGCCCAAGCATTCTGCATTTCTTTTTTGCAGGGATAACTGACCATTGGCTACGTGGAGTTTATTATACATATTTCTAGCAATAATAGCTACTGCCATTTATTGAGAGCTTACTACGTGCCAGACATTATGCTTATCATTTTTGGTGTATTCTCCCTGTGTTTCACAAAAACCCTGGGAGGGGGGCTATTATGATTCCTAGGTGGAAGAGGAAACAGTTTTAGAGAAACCTCACAACTTCTAAGTGGCAGGACTGAAATTCAAATCCAAGTTCTTAAGGACTTCGCTCATGGGCCTCCTCAGCCTAACTTACAATGTCAGTACCTCATCAGTATAATTCCTTTCCACACTGACAATTCTCGAAGAGATGGTGAAAGTGATTTCAAGATGAAAGATATGATGAGAAAGTGACTCTAGATCTTCTAAATTGTAATCTAATACATCCCAGATTATTTCGACCATTATTTACATTTACAGAAAACACGTTCTCTTCTAAGTTAAATATAGACAATCATTGTCATTCTGACAATTTCCCCCTGGTTTCTCTGGATAAAAGAGAGAAGCTTCTGAATAAAGTGACTGATAACGTTTGTTCTAAAATGACACTATCTCTTTGAAACAAAACTCATTTCGCATATCAGTCTGAGAGATCTGAAGATGAGAGAGCCAGTCATAACAAGCAACCTTTCTCAGTATCAAATTTTACTGGTTGCCATAATTATGTGGTTGCAAAGAAACAGGAAGTTTCTGGGCACCAGAAAGGTTGTACTGACTAATACTATTCTTTGAGATATTTAAATATTTAAGCCTTTACAAATCAGAAACTGCCTCTTTTGGGCAACAGCTTGTCAGGTTTAGTAAAGATGCTGAATTTTAATGTCACAGACAAAAATCCTGTACCACTAATATTCTGGGTGGGACTAAAATTCCCATCACCCTGTTGCTTCAGATGGTACAAGATTCACCTCCCGAATTAAATAACACATTTAATTTACAATGCAATGAGATGTGCAAAAAAATGCTTTTGGCTATGTGTTAAGAAATATCCTTAGCTGACAATGTAATGATGCAACATGCTCTAGCAGAAAACAGACAAACCAAGGAGGTTGCTCTTATGCTGTTGCTAACACCCTAGAGCAGGCAGATTATGGCATCCTATATTACACAGCAATAATTTTGTGGTACAGAAGGTATAAAGGCATGAAAATGTTTCAATATCAGGTCTAAGTGAGGGTAAAAAAAATATCAGGTCTAAGTGAGGGTAAAATAAAGGCATGAAAATGTTTCAATATCAGGTCTAAGTGAGGGTAAAAGACCAGACAGCTATCATCTTTAAGATGACATACACACCTAGTACTGGTCATCCAGAAGATCAGTTAATTCCTTTTGAAAAATGACTAGATTTATTTGTTTGGTTGTCATAGAAGACTCAGAAGAATCTGAGCCATAATTTTTGCAAGAGAAGCTAAATGAATTTTAGCAGACAAATTATAAATGAAAACTTTAGTTATATCTCATTTCAAAGTGATAGTTCCTTATTCATACCTTTCTATGTTTTTGCTCTTTTCTACTTTTCTGGGCTCCAATGCACATACCTGCTACACATATTTAGTAATAATGTTGTGGTCAGAATAGTCTGCTATTAGCCTAATTCAACTGATACCAACATGTAGAAAAATAAAAATTACAGCCGAAGTTGAACTGCAGGTGAATGTACTTAAAAGGCAAACAAGAGAACTCTAGACATTTCATTGAAGGGTGACACAGAAAGAGAACCAACTCTACCTTGCATTCTGGACAACCATGACTTGACTGCATTGATTCCAAGAGCGAGAATGAAGGATACAGCAGGAAAGTAGGAAAGACAGGAAGAAAAAAGTTAGGAACAGAAATAAGGAAGAAAATGTGAGAATAAAAACTAGAGGAGCTATACCATAATATATTAACAACAAGAGGCAGAAAATAATCTTAGAACTAAAGTGAAAATAATACCTCACAAGTGTAGTAAATTCCAAGGTCTTGGCCACTGTAATAATTAAGAGTAATTTAATGAAAGGGCTAGGAATTGAATACGAGTAAGCACATTAGCCTGCTTTTTGGTCAAATTCCACCCAGAAGGCATATTTTGTTTGACAAATGGCACGGGGATAGCTTTAGGTGGGACCTCACTCTTCATTTCACTATAGTTTCAACACTTTCTCTGTTACCTACTCCAGAATGGATTGACATATTCATGCCACCTGCCTGACCTTTCCAGTTATTCAAGTTTGCAATAGTCTAATGGAAACATATCCTGTAACAAATAAAGGATAACTACTCTCTTATAGTATAAAAGGTGATACTAGGATATTAAAGAAGATAGAAAATAAAAGACAGTGCTTTATTTTCATTCATTCATTAGCAAATGCTGATTGGAGATATACCCTTGGCAGTCATTTCCTCTTGTCCCATAATACTGTCATTAAATAACACTGAAGGTCTAATGACCCAAATCAAAGGCAGAATGAAGTTATCACTTTGTTATATTCATGTTAAAAAAAAAAGTGGTGGGATGAGGGATAAATAAGGAGTTTTAGATTAGTAGATACAAACTACTACATATAAAATATATAAACAACAAGGTCATACTGTGTAGCACAGGAAACTATATTCAATATCTTGTAATAAACTATGATGGAAAAGAATATGAAAAAGAATATATATACATATATATGTATAACAATCACTTTGCTGTATACTACAAACTAATGCAACATTATAAATCAACTATACATCAAAAAGGTAGACAAATTACAGTTATAACTACTACATAAAGATATAAACTAACATAAAATAAAAAATTCCCTTTCCTGTTCTATATGGCTAGTTGGTAGTGTATGAATTAAATTCATTTCAGCCTGCAGAATTCTCTTTAATATTTCTCGAAGGGCAACTCAGCTGGGAAAAAAACTGTTTCTCAGATTTGTTCTTCTGGCAATGTCTTATTTATTTGTTCTTCTGGCAATGTCTTATTTATTTATTTAACATCTTTACTGGAGTATAATTGCTTTACATTGTTGTGTTAGTTTCTGGTGTATAACAAAGTGAATCAGCTATAGGCATATTTCTATCCCCATATCCCCTCCCACTTGTATCTCCCTCCCACCCTCCCTATCCCACCCCTGTAGCTGGTCACAAAACACCAATCTGATCTCCCTGGGCTACACGGCTGCTTCCCCTTAGCTATCTATTTTACATTTGGTAGTGTATATATGTTGATGCCACTCTCTCACTTCGTCACAACTTACCCTTCCCGCTTGCCATGTCCTTAAGTCCATTCTCTATGTCTGTGTCTTTATTCCTGTCCTGCACCTAGGTTCTTCAGAATCATTTTTTTTTTTTTAGATTCCATATATATGTGTAAGGATACAGTACTTGTTTTCCTCTTTCTGACTTACTTCACTCTGCATGACAGACTCTAGGTCCATCCACCTCATTACAAATAACTCAATTTTGTTTCTTTTTATGGCTAAGTAATATTCCATTGTATATATGTGCCACATCTTCTTTATCCATTCATCTGTCTATGGACACTTAGGTTGCTTCCATGTCCTGGCTCTTATAACTAGTGCTGCAATGAATCTTGTGGTACATGACTCTTTTTGAGTTATGGTTTTCTCAGGGTATATGCCCAGGAGTGGGATTGATGGATCATATGGTAGTTCTATTTGTAGTTTTTTATGGAACGTCCACACTGTTCTCCAAGTGGCTGTATCAATTTGCATTCCCATGAAGTGTAGGAGGGTTCCCTTTTCTCCACACCCTCTCCAGCATTTATTGTTTGTAGATTTTTTGATGATGGCCATTCTGACCAGTGTGCGGTGATACCTCATTGTAGTTTTGATTTGCATTTCTCTAATGATTAGTGATGTTGAACATCCTTTCATGTGTTTGCTGGCAATTGGTATATCTTCTTTGGAGAAATGTCTACTTAGGACTTCTGTCCATTTTTGGTTTGGGTTGGGTTTTTTTGATATTGAGCTGCATGACCTGCTTGTATATTTTGGAGATTAATTCGTTGTCAGTTGCCTCATTGGCAAATATTTTCTCCCATTCTGAGGGTTGTCTTTTCATCTTGTTTGTGGTTTCCTTTGCTGTGCAAAAGGTTTTAAGTTTCATTAGGTCCCACTTGTTTATTTTTGTTTTTATTTCCATTTCTCAATGATGTGGGTCAAAAAGGATCTTGCTGTGATTTATGTCATAGAGTGTTCTGCCTATATTTTCCTCTAAAAGTTTTATAGTGTCTGGCCTTATATTTAGGTCTTTAATCCACTTTGAGTTTATTTTTTTATATGGTGTTAGGGAGTGTTCTAATTTCATTCTTTTACATGTAGCTGTCCAGTTTTGCCAGCACCACTTAATGAAGAGGCTGTCTTTTCTCCATTGTATATTCTTGCCTCCTTATCAAAGATAACATGACCATATGTGTGTGGGTTTATCTCTGGGCTTTCTATCCTGTTCCACTGATCTATATTTCTGTTTTTGTGCCAGAACCATACTGTCTTGATGACTGTAGCCTTGCAGTAGAGTCTGAAGTCAGGGAGCCTGATTCCTCCAGCTCCGTTTTTCTTCCTCAAGATTGCTTTGGCTATTCAGGGTCTTTTGTGTTTCCATACAAATTGTGAAATTTTTTGTTCTAGTTCTGTGAAAAATGCCATTGGTAGTTTGACAGGGATTGCATTGAATCTGTAGATTGCTTCGGATACAATAGTCATTTTCACAATGTTGATTCTTCCAATCCAAGAACATGGTATATCTCTCCATCTGTTTGTATCATCTTTAATTTCTTTCATCAGTGTCTTATACTTTTCTGAATACAGGTCTTCTGCCTCCTTAGGTAGGTTTATTCCTAGGTATTTAATTCTTTTTGTTGCAGTGGTAAATAGGAGTGTTTCCTTAATTTCTCTTTCAGATTTTTCAGCATTAGTGTATAGGATTGCAAAAGATTTCTGTGCATTAACTTTGTATCCTGCAATTTTACCAAATTCACTGGCTAGCTCTAGTAGTTCTCTGGTAGCATCTTTAGGATTCTCTATGTATAGTATCATGTCATCTGCAAACAGTGAAAGTTTACTTCTTCTTCTCCGATATGGATTCCTTTTATTTCTTTTTCGTCTCTGACTGCTGTGGCTAAAACTTCCAAAACTATGTTGAATAATAGTGGTGAGAGTGGGAAACCTTATCATGTTCCTGATCTTAGAGGAAATGGTTTCTATTTTTCACCATTGAGAACAATGTTGGCTGTGGGTTTGTCATATATGGCCTTTATTATGTTGAGGTAAGTTTCCTCTCTGCCTACTTTCTGGAGAGTTTTTATCAAAAATGTGTGTTGAATTTTGTCAAAAGCTTTTTCTGCATCTATTGAGAGTATCGTATGTTTTTTTCCCTTCAACTGGTTAATATGGTGTATCACATTGATTAATTTGCGTATATTGAAGAATCCTTGCATTCCTGGGATAAACCCCACTTGATCATGGTGTACGATCCTTTTAATGTGCTGTTGGATTCTGTTTGCTAGTATTTTGTTGAGGATTTTTGCACCTCTATTCATCAGTGATATTGGCCTATAGTTTTCTTTTTCTGTGACATCTTTGTCTGGTTTTGGTATCAAGGTGATGGTGGCCTTGTGGAATGAGTTTGGGAGTGTTCTTCCCTCTGCTATATCTTGGAAGATTTTGAGAAGGATAGGTGTTAGCTCTTCTGTAAATGTTTGATAGAATTTGCCTGTGAAGCCATCTGGTCCTGGGCTTTTGTTTGTTGGAAGATTTTTAATCAGTTTCAATTTCAGTGCTTGTGATTGGTCTGTTCATATTTTCTACTTCTTCCTGGTTCAGTCTCAGAAGGCTGTGCTTCTCTAAGAATTCGTCCATTTCTTCCAGGTTGTCCATTTCATTGGCATATAGTTGCTTGTAGCAATCTCTCATAATCCTTTGTATTTTTGCAGTGTGAGTTGTTACTTCTCCTTTTTCATTACTAATTTTATTGATTTGAGTCTTCTCCCTTTTTTTCTTGATGAGTCTGGCTAAAGGTTTATTAATTTCGTTTATCTTCTCAACGAGCCAGCTTTTAGTTTTATTGATCCTTGCTATTGTTTCCTTCATTTCTTTTTCATTTATTTCTGATCTGATCTTTATGGTTTCTTTCCTTCTGCTAACTTTGGCAGCTTTTTGTTCTTCTTTCTCTAATTGCTTTAGGTGTAAGGTTAGGTTGTTTATTTGAGATTTTTCTTGCTTTTTGAGGTAGGATCGTATTGCTATGAACTTCCCTCTTAGAACTGCTTTTGCTGGATCCCATAGGTTTTGGGTTGTCGTGTTTTCATTGTCATTTGTTTCTAGGCATTTTTGGACTTCCTCTTTGATTTTTTCAGTGATCTCGTGGTTATTTAGTAGCGTATTGCGTAGCCTCCACGTGTTTGTATTTTTTATAGTTTTTTCCCTGTAGCTGATTTCTAGTTTCATAGCGTTGTGGTCAGAAAAGATACTTGACATGATTTCAATTTTCTTAAATTTACCAAAGCTTGTTTTGTGACCCAAGATACTATCTATCCTGGAGAATGTTCCATGAGCACTTGAGAAGAAAGTGTACTCTGTTGTTTTTGGATGGAGTGTCCTATAAATATCAATCAAATCCATCTTGTTTAATGTGTCATTTAAAGCTTCTGTTTCCTTATTCATTTTCCTTTTGGATGATCTGTCCATTGGTGAAAGTGGTGTGTTAAAGTCTCCTACTATGATTGTGTTACTGTTGATTTCCCCTTTTATGGCTGTTAGCGTTTGCCTTATGTATTGAGGTGCTCCTATGTTGGGTGCATAAATATTTACAATTGTTATATCTTCTTTGAGGATCGATCCCTTGATTGTTATGTAGTGTCCTTCTTTGTCTCTTGTAATAGTTATTATTTTAAAGTTTATTTTGTCTGATATGAGAATTGCTACTCCAGCTTTCGATTTCCATTTGCATGGAATATGTTTTTCCATCAACACTCTTACAGTCTGTACATGTCCCTAGGTCTGAGGTGGGTCTCTTGTAGACAGCATATATACGGGTCTTGTTTTTGTAGCTATTCAGGCAGTCTATGTCTTTTGGCTGGAGCATTTAATCCATTTATATTTAAGGTAATTATCGATACATATGTTCCTATTCCCATTTTCTTAATTGTTTTGGCTTTGTTATTGTAGGTCTTTTCCTTCTCTTGTGTTTCCTGCCTAGAGAAGTTCCTTTAGCATTTGTTGTAAAGCTGGTTTGGTGGTGCTGAATTCTCTTACTTTTGATTCTCTGTAAAGGTTTTAATTTCTCCGTCGAATCTGAATGAGATCCTTGCTGGGTAGAGTAATCTTGGTTGTAGGTTTTTCCGTTTCATCACTTTAAATATGTCCTGCCACTCCCTTCTGGCTTGCAGAGTTTCTGCTGAAAGATCAGCTGTTAACCTTATGGGGATTCCCTTGTATGCTATTTGTTGCTTTTCCCTTGCTGCTTTCAGTATTTTTTCTTTGTATTTAATTTTTGATAGATTGATTAATATGTGTCTTGGAGTGTTTCTCCTTGGATTTATCCTGTATGGGACTCTCTGCACTTCCTGGACTTGATTGACTATTTCATTTCCCATATTAGGGAAGTTTCCAACTATAATCTCTTCAAATATTTTCTCAGTCCCTTTCTTTTTCTCTTCTTTTTCTGGGACCCCTATAATTCGAATATTGGTGTGTTTATGTTGTCCCAGAGGTCTCTGAGACTGTCCTCAATTCTTTTCATTTTTATTCTTTATTCTGCTCTGCAGTAGTTATTTCCACCATTTTATCTTCCAGGTCATTTATCTATTCTTCTGCCTCAGTTATTCTGCTATTGATTCCTTCTAGAGAATTTTAAATTTCATTTATTGTGCTGTTCATCATTGTTTGCTCTTCAGTTCTTCTAGGTCCTTATTAAACAGTTCTTTTATTTTCTCCACTCTATTTCCAAGATTTGGGATCATCTTTACTATCATCTGAATTCTTTTTCAGGTAGACTGCCTATTTCCTCTTCATTTGTTTGGTCTGGTGGGTATATACCTTTCTCCTTCATCTGGTGCATATTTCTCTGTCTTCTCATTTTGCTTAACTTACTGTATTTGGGGTCTCCTTTTCACAGGTTGCAGGTTCATAGTTCCTGCTGCTTTTGGTGTCTGCCCCAGTGGGTAAGGTTGGCTCAGTGGGTTGTGTATGCTTCCTGGAGGAGGGGACTGGTGCCTGTGTTCTGGTGGATAAGGCTGGATCTTATCTTTCTGGTGGGCAGGACAGGGTCTGGTGGTGTGTTTTGGGGTGTCTGTGACCTTATTATGATTTCAGGCAGCCTCTCTGCTAATGGGTGGGGTTGTGTTCCTGTCTTGCTAGTTGTTTGGCATGGGGTTTACAGCACTGTAGCTTGCTGGTCGTTGAGTGGAGATGGATATTAGCGTTGAGACAGAGATCCCTGGGAGAGCTCTTGCTGATTAATGGAGCTGGGAGGTCTCTCATAGTCCAATGTCCTGAACCTGTGTCTCCCACCTCAGAGGCTTAGGCCTGACAGCCAGCCAGAGCACCAACACCCTCTTAGCCAAACGGCTCAGAATAAAAGGGAGAAAAAAAGAAAGAAAGAAAGGAAGAAAGGAAGAAAGGAAGGAAGGAAGGAAGGAAGGAAGGAAGGAAGGAAGGAAGAAAGAAAGAAAGAAAGAAAGAAAGAAAGAAAGAAAGAAAGAAAGAAAGAAAGAAAGAAAATAAATAAATTAAAATAAAAAATTAAAACAATATTATTAAAATAAAAAAACAAATACATAATAAAAAAAGAAGAGAGCAACCAAACCAATAAACAAATCTACCAGTGATAACAAGCGCTAAAAACTAAACTAAGGTAAACATAAAAGTCAGAAACTGGTCAGTTGCATATAGCAAACCCTAAGTCTACAGTTGCTCCCAAAGTCCACTGCCTCAACTTTGGGATGACTCATTGTCTATTCAGGTATTCCACAGATGCCGGGTACATCAAGTTGACTGTGGAGATTTAACCCGCTGCTCCTGAGGCTGCGTGGAGAAATTTCCCTTTTGCTTCTCTGTTCACACAGCTCCTGGTGTTCTGCTTTGGATTTGGCCCCGTCTCTGCATGTAGGTCTCCCTCTGTTCTTTTGGGAAGTCTGAGGTCTTCTGCCAGCATTCAGTAGGTGTTCTGTAGGAGTTGTTCCACATGTAGATGTATTTTTGATGTATCTGTGGGGAGGAAGGTGATCTCCATGTCTTACTCCTCTGGCATCTTGAAGGTCCTCTCCAATGTCTTATTTATTAAAAAAAAAAAGTCTTTATTTTTGAAGGACAGTTTTGCTGGATACAGAATTCTTGTGGACCATCTTTTTCCTTTAGTACACTGATTATGTCATCTCCCTACCTTCTGGGCTCCATGGTTTCTGATTGGCAATTAGTTGTTTATCTTATAGAGGATCCCTTGGATATGATGAGCCACTTCTCTTGCTTCTTTCAAGATTCTGTCTGTGGATTTTGATAGTATGATTAAGAAGAGACCTGGTATAAATTTTTTCTGTTTATCCTGATTGGATTTTGTTGAGCTTCTTGGCTGTGCAGATTTTTTCCAACAAATGTGAGAAATCTTTTGCCATTATTTCTTCAGAAATGTTTTCTGCCCTTGCCTCTTTCTCTCCTCTTGGAATTGCCTCTCTGTGTATGTTCGTATACTTTATGATATCCTAGGTTTCTAAGGCATTGTTCCCTTTCGTTCATTCTTTTTTCTTTCTGTACCTTAAACTAAACAAACTCAATTGACCTGTCTTCATGATTGCTAATTGTGTCTTCTGACTAAATATATTGTTTATCTCATTATTAAGACAGTAGATCCTAAGACCTCACCACAAGGAGATTTTTTTTCCTTTCATTTTATTTTACCTGTATGAGGCGATAGATGCTAACTAAAGCTTTATTTTATAATTTTAAAACACCCATTTGAAAATATGCATATGAATAATAATATATCAAGTCAGTTAATGAACATTTAATGTATTGAATAATACACATCCTATAAAAGACTAACTGATTAGTCCTTGAACACTGGTTTCACAAATACATTTTGAAAAGTAAACTAATTCTTTAAATCTTCCACAAATAATTCCTGAAATGATTTTACTGTCTACCTGATTGGTCATAGCACAAGTGCTTTCCAGAATTGAAATACTGATGTGTTCTCATCCAGTCAGGTTTTGTTACCATCATGGCTCTCCTAAAACCCTTTAAGGCCTAATTACAAATTTTTAATTCCACCTTACTTACTAATTGGAAATAAATAAATATGACATGTAGATAAAACTAAGGAAAAGATATTAAACTCCTTAAATTAGAGACCAGAAGACACTATCACTATTTTTTAAACCACAGGGCAATATTTACAGTACTAAGAATATAGTGCTTCTTTACTTACCCTCGCCCTGGAAGAAGGTACACTTTAACAAAGGGGTCTGAGTAACCATTGTTGTCTCGAGCGACAAGGTTTCTTGCTTGGAGAATATGTATTATGAGATTTCCAAGATCATAGTTGATTTGAAGCTTAAAGGGACAGAAAATATTCCATGAACATTATGTTTTTTTGTATAAAAAACATATAATAATTATTCAGTATTTTACAGTATTTAAAAAAAGTTCTCATAAGAAGCATCAACTGCTACTTTCATTTTATTTGAAACTGAACAGACCAGTTAATGTCTAATTTAATTGGGAACTCCCAGGCACACATTAATTACTAGTAAATGTGCTGTTCATTCTTTCTACGGTGAAAGTTCTGGCCTGTCAAAAATTCATTTAGGATAATCACACAGTGAATGCTAGTTCCATTTTTAAACTAAATTTGTACTCTTAGGAAAATCAGAAATGTTAACATTCATAAATACAATTGGCAGAATTTTGAAAATAGATTAACTAATTGATGGATTTATTAGAAAATATCTTTTGCATTTCATCAAGTAATTAGCAGTGGGTGGAAACATTATTTAAAGACAAAGAGGTTAGTACTGAATTGTAAGAATATTTAAGAATGTGTAGATTTTATCCCTTCCTATATTACATTAGCTGATAAACCTATAGCTATTCTTTCTGTGCGTGCTTCCTTAATAGTGATGCTAAGAAAATGAAATATTGTTCTTTAATTTTAGAAGCTGAAGAGAAAAGAAGAGGCACTGTCTCATAGATGCTTAATGGCTGTTGTAAAACTGTCACTGAATAGTAAAAGACTTACAATTCAAATTAATATTTGAGAAGCCTGCATGATTCAAAATAATCAAATTAACAAATTTTTCACCATTAAAAATGAAAGATTCTTTTGGCATCATTTAGAATAAGACAATTCTGTTTGTTGCTCTTTCTGTTTATCAAATAACACAAGGGAAGGGATCTATATTTTGAAAAAGAAAATCCATAAACAAAAAATGAATGTATTTTTTATAATCATACAAAACAGATATGCTATGTTTATGTTGAAAATGGAATAATTTAGATGAGATAATCTTCACGTTAATGATTAAAATAATTTCCTAATTTCAGCATAATCTTGATCTGGTTATGTTTTGTGGCAGAAAACAAATCTTTGCTTTCCTCAGTACAGAAAGGCCCAGAGTCTCTCTGACTATCATGGAAGCAATATGAAACATGAAACAAAGGGCTGTGAAGGAAGAGGAGAAATGAAAAGTTTAGAACTGCAGTAACTGTGCTCTAATGGAGTACTGAAATAGAAGAATTATTCTGCAATTAATTTCACTGAGGTTTAGAATGGCTTCCAAATCTTTAAGGAGAAATTCTTTTCAATTTTCTCCTTTCTCTGCTAGCCTGAAAGTCCACTTTTAACTGGTAAGGCAGTAAAATCATTTCTTATTGAAACTGAGATTTGCAGGCTACCCTAAGAGAGTGCTTTCCAAAATGTACTCTGTAAATTTGGTGCCTTAGAGAACACTTAGAGTTGCTTGGAGGTTACATCTGAGAGAGAATGAGATGCCCCCAGTAACCCTCAACCAGAGCTACGCCATGCTGGTAATTCATTGGGTGTTTACATAAGGTTTCATTTGGAATAAGGTTTTGCTAAAAGACAAAAGATAAAATGTAAAAAATTGAAATCACTGTCATAAGAAAATATCCCCCCCCCAAAAAAAAGGAAAAGAAAAGAAAATAACCTGGGTGTGAAGATGGAAAATTATTAGAGTAAATTTCCACTATAGAATTAAATATAACGACTGAAGGGAAAGGAAAATAAAATAAGGACAAATAAAAACAACAAGCCAAAAAGAAACAGCACATATTGGCTCATGAGCAAGAAGTTTAAAAAAATGAGCAGAGAGAAGGAGATATTATGAATGAGAACACATAGCATTTTCTGTGCTGCATGTGAAATGAAGAAAGATCAGGTCTGTTTTTCTAGAAGTGGGAAATAGCAGCGATACAGCAAGATCAAGAGCACACAGGTGATCCCGACTCCATCCTGCTGGGTCCTTCTTACTAAGGTGCCCACGTTCTGCACTCTTTCTCCATTTCCACTCTCATACTGCACTTCTGCTTCAATCAGGGTGTACCTAGATAACACTTAATTGATTTCTTTGTCTTTGTGTCCTACCCTTCATAATACTTTCTAGAGGCCAAGGCTCTATGAATTTCTATCACATATTGCTTTGAATTAGCCTCTCCCTCACTCGAAAATATTTATTTCCTGATCACTCTATTATGTCATGGCTAACATCCCTTGGCTTCTGTTCAAGGTTCTCTTAATTTAGTCTCAACTTACCTTTACAGGAACATTTTCCTGCAGCAAAGCAGATCTGTTCCTTTCACTACCCTCTGGCAGAAGAATGTTCCCTTGTACCATTTCTTCCAGGAAAACACTCCCCCTTTCTCTATGCTTACCCTCAAATTAGTTCAAATCTGTTACACTTTGTGAAAATGTACTGTAGATGCAACTAAGACTCACTGTTCTCTTTCCCTTATCTGAAATGTACTATCTTCAAATAGTTATTATTTGGTATTGTGTTAACTCTTTCCACATGACATTTCTTATCTACACTAAATTACTTTTTGGTACCATCTAAAGTACAGTTTTTCTAACATTTTTGAATTTGCCCATGTACAATGCAATATAAACACAGAAACACACATACAAAACTAAAAAAGATAGTGATTTACACTATTTTCTTCTATTTTCCTGGTCAAAATACTCTCAATTGATTTGATAAATTACAGATTTTTTCCTGGTCAAAATACTCTCAATTGATTTGATAAATTACAGATTGGTTATGACCCCCAATATGAAAAACACTGCTCTAAAAGAACTGCTGAGCAATTATTTGACAATTATTGATCAGAGGAAGAAAAGAGGACAGCATTAGACGCATGAAACTCTTAAAGAGGAACCTTCAAATTTCCCGGAGAATCTGTCATGTTTGAAACACTTTCAACATGTATGAAGTAACCGAGGCATAATACATTTATACTGTTATCAGGCAGACTTTGAAGTATAGTATTCCACAGATATCGTTAGATTTAATAAAACATGTATTTGTGTTAAAATACTTTTCTGTAAAATTGTAGTTTTTCATTATACATCTACGTATGTTATAAAACAGGAAAGGTTCTAACAATGCTTACAATTTCAATAGACCAGTGGGAAAAAGAGCCACAAAAGATGGTATAGCAATGATCTTTTAAAAACTTTCATACCTGAATATCCCCCGTAATTGGATGAGAGACAACCTTTGTTGCATCAGTAGGCTGCAATATCAAAACACAGATTAATGGATAAACCTTTCATAGGATTTACCATTTCAACTTCCTTCTGAATTAATTTCTGTTGGTCAGAGCACACCCTGCCTGGAGAACACATTTCATCCATTTGGCTGCTCCAGATTAGGGTGTCTACTTACACTTCTCAACACATGTTTAATCTTATAAATACATAAATCCCTTTTTCATTTTGTGAAGCCTGTTTTGAGGCTATAATTTTATACCTGCAGTAATCTACGTTCAATTACCTAAGAAATGGAACAATTTTGGTTGAAAGTATTCAATTTAAATATGAACAGATTTTAAATATCTATAAGAGAATGAAAATGGTACTGTTTTCATTCAACTGCCTAGGAGCCCAGAAGTTATAAAAGTCCATCTGTATATTCCTTTGTTGGGTTCTCAGCCTATTCCTACTCTATTCTAGAGTGGAACACCCAGGCAATCACTTCTTAGTATTTCATACTCCTTTAATGAAAATTCCATCCCAGTCTATATAAGTTCTCATCTCCTTAATAATTTCCTTATGTCAGTAAAGCCTTAAAAACCGTTAGGACTGTGATCTGGTAAAGTGATTCATTCTGCTGATTAAGTGACTAATTGCTGAATTGTTACATTTCAATAGAATGTACAAATCTGTACCAAAAAAGAGATGCTGTTCCTGACTAGATCTGTAATAGAATTTCAGGCAACGTGGCATCACTATAGGGAAATATTTACTAAAATGGAGGCAAGCTTGCTACCCTACAAATAAGGTCCTGTCTCCCTATATATACATAATATTGGTTTTATTTTCATAATTAACGAGAAAAGGAGAAATTCATAATACTTAGGTGTATATACTTCTTCTGCTACCTTTTCTTTTATAAATTTATGCTAGAAATGAGAGCAATCAAAGAAGACAGCTATATTCCAGGTCTTGTTCTGTGAAATAAGAATAAAAATAATGTAATCATTGGTAAAGTTATGGAGTAAGGGTTAAATTTTCTAAGCCATATATCCTTTATTAGTTCAGCTCTTTTATAAGAAACTATGCTCTGGCTGCAAAGGATAAACTGCTAGGTAATGAACCATTATATTTACTTAATAATTATTTTACTGTTTAAATTTTAAGAGAAAGAAACTGAATCTAGAAAAAGGACCACACAACTTCCTCAAACTATTTCTATCTCAATTAAAGAAGGGGAGTTTCCTAAAACCAGATATCCTTGCATCTCAGTTAGGAATGTTGGGGAATAACTAGAGATAAAAAGTCAAAAATAAGACCAGAAAAAAAAAAAGAATAATGATAATGTATTTTGTTTTGATTTATTTTTGACGGTTGTAACTCATTTGACATATGATTGTGCAAACATAACTAGATTCAACACAGAGAATAAATGTATGGACCATCTTTAAATGTTCTGGGGTATGGCAGTGAACTCATAAGAGCACAGAAGGATGTTGTAATATCTGTTGTACAGTGGGCAAACTACCAGCTCCAGATAATTACAGTTTAAGATTAGAGACAAGTATTTCTTTTCGATAATGTCATACCTTTGTGAGGCTGGTTTGTGATGACTGTGGTGATAAAAAAAAAATGTACTGCAAGAAAATCAGTGAGATCAGTGTGGAACAGGAAATGAGAATGTCAGTGTCCAAACCAATTCCACCATTTGAGTAGCTGTGCAGTGCCCATCAGGCACATACCCCACTGATACATAATTTGAATTATTAACAATGAAATAAATATATTATTTTTATTTCATTTTATGGGTATTATTTTTTCCAATGGTTACTAAGACGTTAGGGTATAAATACTAGTTAAATTGTTAGGACCTAACTACATAATAAATTAAATTGTTTTATGTATTTCTTTGGGCATAAGGGCATCATGAAAAAATTACTGAGATGTTGTGTGCCATGATAGAAAAGTTTGGGAAAGCAAGAACCTATTTCATTAGAACACTTAAAACTAGTAAGCACTTAGTTCAATTATTTATTTATACCATGACTTGGAAGAAATTATTCAGATTTTAAAGATAAAATGAAAAAAGTCTGATTAGATTTCAGACATAAAAGACCTTGAGGCAGTAAACTAAAAATTTTGAAGACAAAAATTCATATTGAATTAGTAAGCAAAATAATAAAAAGTCTTATATACATAACATTTAACTTAAACATATATCTAAATAGATTCATATTTTACTTACATTTACTCAGAAGTAATCACTTAGAGTATTAATAGATTAATAATTACTTATGAATAATCATTCAAAATGTTTAATAGATGGTGCTCTAAATATCTAAATGTATAATTATGCTATGATTTAAATTTTTAGTTTTAATACATTCTATTACATTAATGTTTTATTATTTAATATATAGTTAGCCTCATACCTAGTAAAAACAAAAGGATGTTATAACTATAATTTTCTAAATTAACTGAAGAACATATGCTATATTTTTAAATATTATATTACCTGACTCAGGAACATGTGAGTTTTAGACAACTGCTTGATATTTCTCTAATCTCTCAATATCAATTTTCTTAACATTGCAGAATTTAGAGAACAAATAAAAGTATTGCTTTTTATGCATACTACACGTTGACTGGCCAAGAACTATCGTTAAATTCATTCATTCATTCAGCAAAAATGTTTTAAGAAATTCAGTACCAGCTAAATGTTGATGATAACCCCCCCCAAAAGATGAATAGGTGGTAGTACCTTTCTTCAAGAGTGTTAACATCTATTGACTATACATTTCTATATATATATAAAATCTCAAAAATAACCAGATTTGATTATTATTACTACTAATAAGAGTTAAAAAGGAATATACCAACGCTGTCCAGTAGAATATAATGTGAGCCACACAGGTTATTTGAAATATTCTAGTAGTAACATTAAAAATATAAAAATAAATGGGTGAAATGAATTTTTACTGACATATTTTATTTGATCCAAATCATTGAAAATATTATCATTTCACGATTAAATCAATATAAAAGTTGTAATGAGCTATTTTACATTCTTTTTTTATACTAAGTCTTTGAAATTTGCTGTGTAATTCACTTTTACAGCATATCTCAATTAGGACTAGCCACATTTCAAGAGCTCAGCTGTCACATGTGGCTAGCAGCTACTGTCAGGGACAGCGCAGCTCTATAACTCTTTATCTTAGCAAAACTTCTATAAAAACTACATAGGCCACATTCCTGGCACAGAAAAGAATGACCACATATCATAAAACCTGCTCATATTATTTCCTTGATGTTTGTCCTACAATACCTGTTTTCATCTTCTACTCATTACCAAAAAAGTTAACATATTACAAAACAATTATATTTTGTACCCCCATAATATTACAGAGACTCACAGGTGCCGCTGACGTTTTAATTTAATTTTAATTTATTCTGTTACGGTCTATGCAAGCTACTCTACCATGCACTTAGGGAGCTAGAAGAAGCAAGAAATGGTTCTTGGTTCTCAATGAGTTTGCAGCCCATTTGGGAGGATAAAATAAGGAGACAAGTAATTATAATCAAGATACAAATTGTCTTAGGAGGTACATAAAGCATCTGGCACTTTGGATGGAGGGAAGGAGGAAGGAAGGATAACTTCTGACTTAAGGAAGGATTAGAATACGGAAAGACGTTGTGGAGGAAGGTTTCCTGTTATTTTATTTTCACTTATCACTGGCTCTTTATTTTCCACAGATTGTAAAAGCCATACATGGCATGTAATGTCTTCCAGTTTACAATCATCTAGGCTTCTCCTCTATTTCTTACCCCTATATCTTTTGTACACCTATGTCCTAAGCATACAATTTTCTGTTTCTGAGATTTTCTTCATGTTGCATTCTCTTCTTTGGATGTTGGTTCCTTTCTCCCCTTTACCAAACCAGTTCATTAGCTAAATGCCAGCTTTTCTAACCCCACTCTCCTAAGAGTGCTCCGTGTACTTCTTAATGACCACCAACATTACAGCTTTACTAAATTTGTTTATATATCCTCTTCATCTATATGTAGATCAGCACTTTTCAAATTACAAGGGGCACCACACTCACTTGGAGAACTTATTAAAACCCAGGTTGCTTGGTCCCATCCCTGGGGTCTCTGATTCAGAAGGCCTAGGGTGGGATCAAGAGTCTGCATTTTTAACAAGTTCCTAGATGATGCTGGTGCTGTTAGACTGGGAGCACGCTTTAAGAACCACTCATCTACGTAGTATACAGGGAAGGATTTTACCCCTTCTTGTATCTTGGGTACCAATTATGACCCGTGACACTGAGGTGGCATCCAAAAACGTCTGTGGAAAGTAGGAATGAGTTTAAAACCCTAATAAATAGAGTACTTATTAGCAAGGCTATTGTAAAGATCTCACAAAATTAAGCTTATGGTGATAATCTTCTAAGGAAAACCATTGACCAGGCTCTCTTAGAATGAGCAGGACAGGGTCTTAGACAGAGGTAGAGAAGCTGACATTCCTGGGAGCAGGGCTTCATTTTTGACAGGACAGTGATCCAATCAGAACATGGTGTCACAGATCAGATAGTTGTAGGGTAGTTTAAGAGGAAGGAAAAGAGACTGGTGAGTGGAGTGACCAGCAGTGAGTGCAATACTGTTGGCCAAAAAAATAATGCTTAGCTAAAGAAGTTGGCAAGTTCAGAGAACATAAAAAATTATTAAAGACTTATTAAAAAAGTAAAATTCACAGGATTAAGATTCAGTGAATGAAGATAAAAGAAGAGGCAAATGTCGTACATTTGTACTTAATTTTCTGGGAGGATGGTGATGTCAAATGCTGAAATAAAAAATATCTGGATGACAGACTTATAGAACTACAATGTGCTTGGTGTGAAAACTTTGCTAGCCAAGTCTGTCATGTCTTTAGTTCTACTGTGTGGAGATACTGAGAAAGGAATCAGAAATGGTATCAGTGTGTAACTCCAGAGACAGGGTGCCTCCACGAGGTAATTCTTCAAAATTAACACATGTGGTAAAATACAGTTGTGTTAAAATTTATTTTGAAATTGAGTCGATCCTTGAACTTATTCCTCACAAAACCTTACTATACTTAGTTTGAAACAAGTCATTTTATGATGCAATGCTTAAGATCATCCTACCATTCTTTTTTGCTTCTGAATAAAAGGGTTTTTTTAGTGACATCTGCTGTGT